>NW_020954751.1:3887903-3991154 GCF_900497805.2 Vombatus ursinus | reverse complement strand
CCTCAGGTGAAAAGTTATTGAGCTCAGACTTAGACCTTTGAGAACAGACAAGGCAATTTAATTGTGAATTGAGTGAAAAAGTTCATATTTGCACTTGAATCTTCCATTGCTCAAAATGATGAGTGTGGACGCTCAAAGTGACAAGCATGTTTACCTTTTTCATTTCTGCCCCCAAACCAAACAAAAGAATGCAAATATTTTAGTCATCCTAGTGAGGTTTTAGCCTTTGGAAAAAGTTGTTTTGTCATTACATTGGGATTCAGTCTGAAAACTTGAGAATTTAATTTTTTGGCCATGGCCATTGCTACAGGACCAAGACAGTACCCCAATGGGAGATGGTCTATTAAAGCGCATCTATTTCCAGTGATGAAAGTGGTGGCAATTAGGATATTAAGAAGTGTGCTTTGAAGTGCTTTAGTAAAAAAAGAAAAACACTGCTTAATTGTATTTCCCTTCATTTTGAGGGATGCTGTGCCCTAAGATAGTTATCAAATATGAAGAGGGATGCTGACTAAAGATGTTACGTTGACTATAGAGAAAAAAAGGGGGGAGAGGGTGGTTTCAAAGGATCTCAATTTTTTCCCAAAATGTTTGAAATGTAACATGGTTAATTCCTAGACAGGAGAAAGCAGCAGCAGCAGCAGCAACAACAACAAAAGAATGAGCTAGTGGAAGAATTTCCCTTTTAGAGGCACCATTGTTTAGAGTTTAGAATCCTAGACTAAGATTCAGAAGATCTGCAGTTTTTGTTCCTACCTTACTACGTGAACTTTATCAATCCAATCCAATCTAAAAGACATTTTAAAATGCCTACTATGTGCTGAATACTGCTAAGTGCTAAGGATACACTTCTAAAAATATTTATTTTATTTTTAATTTATGAAACAAAACAAGCACTTCCATAACATAACAGAATAATGAAAAGATGATTGTACGTGAAATTGCAAATCTATTATGTACAACTTGCTATTCCTTTTAAATATATAATACATTTATCATGTAAATTTCTTTTTTTTCCTCCCCCCCAGATGGCTACCATTAGACACATACATACATGTATACATGCACATACATATGTGTGTATGTGTGTGTGTGCATAAAATCATTCTGTACATACTTCTATTTATCAATTCTTTCTCTGGATGCAGATCCCTTCCTATATCCTTTGTAGTTAGTTTGGGTATTTATAGTAGTCAAAAGGAATTAGTTACAAAACAGGCAGCCCCTACCCGCAAGGAACTTTCAGTCTAAAGTGGAAGACAGCTCACAAAAGGAGGCAGAAAAATAGAGGCTATGCAACACCATGAGGTACCCAGCATGGGGACAGCATACACCATGGCACTGAAACCAGACAAGGGCAGCAAATGCAAGACGGAGTGATCTGAGAGTCCAATTTCTTTTCTCGATAGAGGAAGAGATTGGGAGGAGTTTGACATTCCACCCTCCAACTCTCCAAATAGAGAGGAGAGAAGAGGTTGCTGAAAGAGATATAGTTAATCAAGGCTTGAGTTGGTTGCATAACAGTGAGTTTAGAAGTGATGAGCTTATCCTGGCAGGGGCATGTTGTTCTGTTCCGTTAAAACCAGATAGGGCAGCAGGTGCAAGGTGGAACTGATCAAGCCACTTAGTCTTTCTCAGTCTATGTCAAGAGACTGAAGGCACTATAAAGAGGTGAAGTGGAGCACAAGTAGGTCACATAATTTGTAATGATGAAGAACAATTCCCTCTGCTGTTTTTCTCACATGGGTCTCAGTTTATTTATCTATAAAATGATGGTGATAATAATGGTGGTACTTAGGTTACAGGGCTATTGTGGGATTTGCAGACCTTAAAGTGCTATCAAAGTGGGAGTTAGTATTATCACTGTTATTATTATTATTATTGTTGTTGTTGTTGTTATTATGTATCAATGTAATAAAATCAACATAGGATCTTTAACACTCAGTATTAACCATTTGATTTTTTGTGCAATGGCCTCACTGCACCCCAGATAAATACTTAGAGAAAAATGCATTTTTATATGCACTCATGTCGTTCTCCTTTTCTAATAATAGAAAAGTTTATTTAAATGCAGCCTATAATCAGATCTAAAATGAGAGAAAATGTTTTGCAATTGCAAAATATCTTACATATATTACCTCATTTGATCCCTTAAAACAGTCCTGTACAGGCAATAGTACAGCTGTGATTATCTCCATTTTACAAGTGAACAAACTGGCTCAGAGAAGTAGTGGCTTTCCTAAAGTCATACAGCAGTAAATGACAGATTTGGGATATCAACCAGATCTTTGGGTTCTAATTCTCTTGAATTCTCCACACTGGTATGCTTTTTTATCCCATTAAAGACACACACACAGACATACATGTGTGCATATATGTGAATATGTGCACATCTATTATATTACATGTGTATGTGTGTACATATATTGTAATACATGTGCATGTATATGTATCTATTATATAGTATGTACATGTGTGCATGCATATATACATGTGTACACATACAGATATATGTGTACATATGTGTGTGCATATGTATATATAGTGGATAGATGGATAGATAGATAGATAGATAGTGCCTACTATATTCCAGGAACTGTACTAAATTCTGGGGACACAAGTATCAAAATGAGGCAGCCTTTCCTCTCTAAGAAGATTCTAATTTATGACAGTATCAGAATAATATTGGCTAAATTCAATAAATGTTTGTAACTCAATTAATAAAAGCCTGTATTTACTATTTAACACATGTATACATACATACATACATATACATATATGTATATGTATGTATACACACACATATGTTACCCAGACAAAGTCACTTCTATTCTCTAGGACTCAGTTTGCTCATCTGAAAACTGGAGGAGAAATTAGACTCTCTCTCTCTCTCTCTCTCTCTCTCTCATTGAAACTCTATTAATTCTTTTGTGCCACTATATGGCTCCAACTGCTGGTAGTTCTCTGAAAAGGATTCATGTATGTTCAAGCAAGCCTGTCCCTGGGTCCACATGGAGACCAACATAACTATATCTGGGTAACTTTTCTTTTTTGTTTGTTTTTTTGTTTGTTTGTTTGTTTTTTAGGCAATTGGGGTTTTGCCCTGGGTCACACAGCTAGTAAGTGTCAAGTGTTTGGTCTGAAGCTAGATTTGAACTCAGGTCCTCCTGACTTCAGGGCTGGTGCTGTATCCATTGTGCCACCTAGCTGCCCCCTGGGTAACTCTTTTCTACCCCCTTTCTCAAAAGGATGTCTTTTTCTAGTATCATCTTCCTTAGAAGGTCTTCTTATTGTGATTCTCTTATCCAGGTCTCCAATTCTCTGTCTATCTCCTGGTGCAGGTCTCCTTCAAAGACCAATTCCCTGGGTTAGCTCAAATATATGAATTATATCACAACGGACATTTCTGGGTAAAGCAATGAGGACTTAGGACAAGAATTTATGTTTTATACAAGAATTCACACTTTAATTGAGAAAAAGGAGTAGGACAAGTTCCTCTGGCAAGAGGGATACACATATACACTTTTTTCCCAGTCAGAGCATTTTAAAAATATGCCTTGATAGCTTTGATTTCTTCTTCTGAAAACTCATTCATATCCTTTGACCATTTATCAACTGGGGAATGGCAGTTTTTTCTGTTATTTAGACCTTGGCATATGGTGTGAGATGTTGGTCTATGACTAATTTCTGCCAGAGTGTTTTCTAATTTTCCCAGCAGTTTTTGGATGAATAGTGAATTCTTGCCTACAAAGCTTGGATCTTTGAGTTTATCAACCATTAGATTATTATGGTCATTTACCTCTGTATATTGTGTAACTAAACTATTCCATTGATCAACCACTATTTTTCTTAGCCAGTACCAGATTCTTCTGATGATTACTGCTTTGTAATATAGTTTGCAGTCTAGAACTGCTGGGCCACCTTCCTTTATAGTTTTTTTTTTTCACTTATTCCTTGATATTCTTGATCCTTTGTTCTTCTAGATGAATTTTATTATCTTTTTTTCTGGCTCTATAAAATAATTTTTTGGTAGTTTGATTGGTATGGCACTGAACAAGTAAATTAATTTAGGTAGAACAGTCATTCTTGATATATTGATTCATGAGCAATTATTAATTAAATAACGAACACTTAATATAAAAATGCCCAAAATTGGGAGATGGAATGTTTTGTTCAAGGAATGGCCAGTGTCACTGGATCACAAAGTACATTGGGAAGATAAAGTAATGTGGTCAGATCTGTGATTTAGAAAGATTAATTTGACAGCTCAGTGAAGGATGTACTGGAATGGGTGAGATTTGAAGCAAGGCAATAGTCAATAGTGTGGGTATGAAGCAATGAAGACATGCACCTGAATGGTGGTAATGTCAGAAGAAAGAATGGGTAAATATACAAGAGATGTTACAAAAATGAAATCAACAGGACTAGGCCATAGACTGCATAGGGGGATAAGAAAGAGAAAGTAGTCAAGTTTAACACCTAGGTCATGAGCTTGGCTGACTGGGAGGATTGTGATACCTTTGACATTAATAAGAAAATTTGGAAAGAGGGGGAAGAGTTTTGGGAGAAAGACAATAAATTGAGTTTAAGATGAATTTAAGATGTTTAGGGGACATCCAGTTTGAGATGTCTAATAGGTAGGTAGAGATGCTCATACGGAGGTTAGAAAAGAGGTTAGGGATAGATAAATATATCTAAGAATCATCAGCATAGAAATGATGATTGAACCTATGGGAACTGGTGAGATCATCAAGTGAAATAGTATCAAAAGAGAAGAGAAGGGGGCCCAAGAAAGAGACCTGGGGGACACTCACCTTTATCAGGTATGAACTGGAAGAAGATTCAGTAAAAGAGACTAAGAAGGACTGATCAGAGAAGTAGGAGGAGAAGCAAGATAGAATAATATCATGGAAACTTAGACAGAAAAGGGTGATGTAACAGTAAGCCCAAATATTCTATTTTCATTATTGTTGCTAAAGAAAACATATCACTGTCAAAATGTCAGAAGACCTTTTCCATTTGTCATCTATTTATTGTTCTCCTGTTTTCAGCTACAAATGCACTGGACCAGAGGAACCAGAGAAATGACAAGCAAACTGAGAGGAGGGGGCCTTCTAAAATCTGATCTTTGAGATAGGACAGATGACATAGGAAAAGATTTGAAGTGCCTGATAACTGGATTCTGCTTCAGTATTCCTATTAGACACAATTGTGGGCAAATTATGTTTGGGCTTGGGTGTTGGCATCAAGTTAATTATCATTAATCAAAGGCAAATTGAGCAAGGTAGTATCATCTTGAGATAAATGTGGGGAAGACCACTATAAACTGGCATTCAAGAGTACTCTCAAACTGAATCTTAAATCAGCAAGTCATTTTGACAATCATTTATTACACATCTATTATCCATCAAGCAAATATTATGGCAAATGTGCATTTTGCCATGGCAATTTGCCCTGATAGTAGGCCACAAGGACTCCCAGAACAAGACAACAACAAAGAGTTAAAGATCTTCCTTTCAGGCAGAACAAGGTGGACTTTGTAGTGACTTGTTGAAAGCTGTTTCTACAAGTTTCATGAAACAGCTTGGTATATGCAAAATTCAGCTTGGTTTCTGTCCTAGAAAGGTGAAAGATTTACAAGGATGTATCTCTGCTTTCCAGGTTAGCAGAGTGAATAAATTGTTTCATGAAAGGAGGACGTTCACAAGAGGAAATAAAAAAAGAAGAAATCTGGAGAGGCTGAGAAAAATCCTGACTTTTGTCCAGAATTAGGAAGTTGAAAAAACTTGACATTCAAAAGGAAGGGTAAAAAGACACCTGAACATTTGGAACTAAACTCTTCAAGATTCTCAAAGGTCAATGGCTTCTTTTCCTCCTAGGGATGTACACTTGGGTACAGAGGTACTATCAGGAAAGGGGGAAGATAAGAGTGATGGTAATGAGGCCATGCTAAAAGGTAGGGATGTGTGTGTGTGTGTGTGTGTGTATGTGTGTGTGTGTGTGATTGTGAGTGTGCTGGAAAGGGTTTGTGTGTGTAAAGGAATGGTGGTGGTGATGGTGGTAACTGACATAAATAGAGAGGTCTGAGGAAAGCTAAGGCTGTGACAAAGAGTTCTCCCAAGACTTATTGAATAATACAATTAGCTATTATCTATTTAGAGCCTTAAGGTTTGCAAAGCACTTTACAAATATCTTATTTTATTCTTACAACAACCCAGCAGGTAAGTGAGATTATTCCCATTTTACAGATAAGGAAATATAGCCATTCACATGTGAAGTGACTTGCCCAGAGTTGTACATCTATTAAGTGCCCAAGGTCACATTTGAACTCAGGTCTTCCTGACTCCAGGTCCAGCTCCTGACTACCATTTTCCTGCCTAGTTACCTATAAGTAAGAAGCAAAATACCCATTTCTTCACCCAAGCAATCCAAGCACCCAATGCCTGGAATGCATGAACTCTTAACTCCTGACTATCAGAATCCTGTTCCTCTTTCAAGGCTCAGTTCAGATGCCATGAGATGCAGTACGATACAGAGGAGTAAGTACTTCCACTGGAGTCAAATGTTCAAATGTTATCTCTGGCATTTATTACTTGTGTGACCTCTCTGGGACTTGTTTTCCCCATCTGAAAAAAAAGAGTTGGCCTCTATGGTTACTTCTAGTGATAACCCTCTGATTTTACGACTTTCATAAAAAAATCTTCTATGATTGACCCCCTAACTTTCAGTGCTGTTTCATGCCCACATCACCTGCCTTTACTAATCCATATACACGCTGTATGATCCATAGAGAATGTAAACTCCTTGAGAAAAGAGACTGTTCCAATTTTGTTTTTATATCTTCAGTACCTAGCACAGTGCCTAGCAAATAATAAGCACTTAATAAATGTTTGTGGAATTGTCGAGTTAAAAATGTCTCCCCAGTCAATAACTCTGACTTAAGCACCAAAGTGACATTTTCAAGTGCTTCCTGGAATTTCTTAGATGTCCTGGCTGAACCCCAAACTCAATGCATCTTTTAACTGAACTCACACTGTTCTTCCCCAAGCCAGATCCTCCTCCTAACTTCTTCATTTCTGCTAAACCACCCAAATTTGGGATTTGTGAGTCATCTTTTGTCCTTTTTAAACTGTACCTCCACCCTGTTTCCCATGTCTAAGGTCACCTAGCCCTGTTATTTCTACCTCTCACACCTGCCCTCTTCATTTGCATTGTCATCATTCCTAATTAAAGTCTTCCGTAGACCTTGACTGGAGCCTTCCAATAGCCTCTTAAATGGTTGCTTCCCTTTCTATCATTTATTACATCCCCCAGAGTGCCTATAATGCTACTCAGTCTCCATAAATCATAGCTCTGATCACGTTATTCCTCAAATTAAAAGAAAGACAAAACAAAAGCAAAATCTTTTTTGACTCCCTTTTACCTTCTGAACAAAATCCACATTTCTCCTTCTGGTATTTCTTGCCATGTTTTTCACTGCTACCTTACCCATTCCCTATATTTTGGCCAAACTGAAGCTTCCATTCCCTACTTCTCAGACATACCCTGTGTTTTCCCACCTTTTTCATTTGCTCATGACGTTCTCTCTGTTAGAAATATCTTTCCCTGTTGAAATTCTACCCAACTTTCAGGCCTTTAGAGAAAACAAGCCACTCACACATCTAGAATTAAACAAGGTAAGAACTCTAGCTTTCTCCCCATTAGAAAAAGGAGATCTCTTAGTTCTCAGAGTCTTAGCAAGGGATGATTTTCTCTGTCCAAAAGGAGCATCCATCCCCAAAATTCTAGTGCATCCACCTAAAAGTGGTCACTGGAATGTTAATATGCCTTTGAAACTATTGTGTCTGGAGCTGAATAACCGTTTATTGCCTCAGATAACTATATGATTTAGGATTAGAAATTCCTTATACCTCCCATTTGATTCTGTTATAAGAATCTGGTACCCCCCCCCCCCAATCTATTTCTAGATAGAGGAGAATTCTCTCTCTCTCAAAAAAAAATAAACAAAATATAGATTGGTATGAGGCACCTCTACTTTCCATTGGTTTTTCCCCACAAATGAAAGGGAGTAGACAGGTCAATGAAACAAAAAAGCCAGGTGGAGTTGGGTGAGGCATCACATTTTACTTTGATCCTTTGTTTCAAATTCCTTCCTTTATTATGTACACGTGGCCAACAACAGCTTGTATGTTGCCACAAAGAAGTAAGTTTGCTTTTAACTCTTCAAACACTATTCAGATGATTTATCTCCACAAAGGTACCATCCTACCTATGTAGAAACACACGCATGAGAAAGCTCAGTGATATGAATATGATTACATGGGGAGTTAAAGGAAGAGCAAGAGTGGTTGGCCAGTTTTTTTCTGGATCCCAGTTCAGTACATTTTCAATCATAAAATGTAATCCACCTAAATTCCCCAGTCTTTCATATTCACCCCTTCAGTCATACAATATAAATAACCAGGGTTCAAAATGCTTGGCCATTCACTTGGTCACTTATGGACAACTATAAGTTTGAGTCAGTGAACATGGTGAGACACAAAGAAGGCTTTAGCTACTACTCATGTGTTTGCTTCTGTCCAGTTAACTGGAGAACAAACATTAAAAAAGGAATTCAAGAATGTGTACCACCAAGAACCAAGCAAATTTTGTATCATTTAATGCTCCTAGTCTTTCTAATATTAAAGACAACCTCCAAGCTCCAACCCTGAAACATTAAAGAGCAAAAGACAGAGGTTATCTTATGGAACATCATTTAAAAGGTCTAATAGATCAAGGTAAGCATACAAACTTTCTTCACAGTTCCTCCTCCCTTTAGCTGAATTCATATTGTTCTTTGCCAGACTTGCTCCTCCCCTTGACTTCTTTATTTCTGCTAAGTCATCCAAGTTTGGAACTTCTGAATCATCTTTTGTCTTTCTGCTCTACCACCCCTCCTCTTTCCCACATCTAAGGTTTCTCATCCCTGTTATTTCTGCTACTCACATCTGTCCCCTCCTTTAAATTCTCATTGTGACTACTCTAATTAAAGTCTTCATTAGCCTTCTGGATCCTTGCAATAGCCTTGTAAATGTTTGCTTCTTTTTTTATCATCCATTCTTCCACAGCAGCCAGGAACTCAGAATAACTGTTAGAATCATAGAAGGAAATGGGTACTTTTATAGCTCAAACCTGCATCACACTTCTAGGTTTTACTCTCCTCGTCTAAAAAAATGAGGGATTTGGCGTGACTGGTCTTGGAGATCCATTCTACCTCTAAATCAATGATCTTATGATCTCAAATCAGAAAACTTAGTTCCAAACCTTGAGTCACATCCTACCTATATGACCTTGGGCAAAGCAGAAAGCTAGGAAATATTTTTTTTACAGATGGTGTCTCTGATAAAGGCCTCATTTCTTTTTTTTAAAGGCCTCATTTCTAAAATATATAGGGAACTGAGTCAAATCTATAAGAATATGTCATTCCTCAATTGATAAATGGCCAAAGGATATGAACAGGCAGTTTTCAGAGAAAGAAATTAAAGCTATCAATAGTCTTATGAAAAATGCTCTAAATCACTATTGATTAGAGAAATGCAAATCAAAATGACTCTGAGGTACCACATCACACCTGTCAAATTGGCTAACATGACAAAACAGGAAAATGATAAATGTTGGAGAAGATGTGGAAAAATTGGAACACTAATGCATTATTGGTAGAGTTGTGAGCTGATCCAACCCTTCTGGAGAACAATTTGGAACTATGCCCAAAAGGCTAGAAAACTGCACATACCCTTTGATCCAGCAATATCACTACTAGGTCTATATCCCAAAGAGATCATTAAAAAGGAAAAGGGACCCACATGTACAAAAATATTTATAGCAGCTCTTTTTGTGGTGACCAATAATTGGAAATTGAGGGGATGACAATTAATTGGGGAATGGCTGAACATGTGGTGGTATGTGAATGTAATGGAATACTATTGTTCCATAAGATGGTGAGCAAGTGATCTTCAGAAAAACCTGGAAAGACTTGCATGAACTGATGATGAGTGAAGTGAGAAGAACCAGGAGGACATTGTACACAGTAACAGCAACATTGTGTGATGACTGATTTTGTTAGACTTAGCTCTTCTGAGCGATGCAATGATCTAAGACAATTCCAAAAGACTCATGATGGAAAATGCTATTCACATCCAGAGGAAAAAAATATGGATTCTGAATGTAGATTGAAGCATACTATTTTCTCTTTCTTTTGTTTTTGTTTTGTTTTTGTTTTTCTTTTGTTTGGTTGTTTTTTTTTTCTTTCTCATGGTTTTCTCCTTTTGTTCTGATTCTTCTTTCACAACATGACTAATGTGGAAATATATTTAAAAAAAAGTAAAAAAAAAATCAGAGTTTTGAGTTTATTTTCTGAACCCCACTGGCTGCATGTCTTTAGGCAAGACGTTTATTCTCTAAGCCTAACAATTGTAGAACAGTTGCAGAGTTTCATTGGCAGAGGGGAGTCCTTAAAACCAATACAATAATCCATCCCTCAAAAATATTTATACCACATCTAGAAATAGAAGGGACATCAGATGCCATCTTGTCTAATTCCATAATTTTATAGATGAGGAAACTGAACCTCAAGTAGGTCAAGAGGCTTGCCCAATGTCACAGGTACTGATTGGCAAAATTAGGATTTGAACCCAGGTCCTTTGATTCCAAATCAAATACTCTTTCCACTGTTCCATGTTGCCTCAATCTCAGGGTTCAACAGCAATTGCAAATCGAACCCATCTAGATCCAGGCAAGCTTAATTTGCATTTCATATCATCTTCTAACCTCCAAGTCCACATATTAAATTGGAACTTGTCTCATAAATGGATATCATCCTTGGCTATTTTCCACTTCCTCAAAGGTCCATGCTGTCCATTCTCCAGTTTGATTGGGCAACAAAGGCTCCACCTTCTGGAGGTATTAGTTGAATTTTCTTTTCATCTCATTAAATTTACAAGAGAAAACATGAAGCAAAAAAAAAAAAAAATAAAAACCCTTTGGCATAACTAGAGGAACTGGTAAAATTCTACCTTGAAAATCTGAGAGAAAAACAAATTGTTTTCCTATCCCCCAGAGAATTCTGGGTAACAGGCAAAGCCAGATTTTAGGAGCGCCAAAACCAAGTGTCATAAAGAAAGACATTGACCTTCAGGTTTGGGGCTATTCTGAAGAACATTGAATTTTATTTTTTTTGCCTAATGCATTCGGCTATAACAGAAGGGATGTAATATTTTCCTGCTGAGCTATGAAAGCTCATAAAGTACAACTGAATGGTGTTAAGACCTTCAGCTCATCACACATGGCCTAACTTCAACAGGCCTGCATGACCATTGGCTTGATTCTCTGGCTCTGCTCAAAAGGACAAGAAGATCCTCCGCCTGGCAGTGGTAGAGTTCGTTTCCTTACTCCCTGTTCTATTTGCCAGGGAAAGGGCAGGACCTCATTTTTTTCTTTCACACTTTATTCCCAGAACTTTGAGTTATGTAATAAATGAGGAGCTCTGATTCACTTTAGTTTTTAATGTGTTATTGATCCTTTATCTTTGCATCACTGCCATTTCCCAATGCCCTCCCCCTACAGGAAAACACTCCCTTGTTACAAAGAATCAGAGACTGATCAGATTATGAACCTAGGGCTGAAACCCTAGGCCATTTAGTCCAAACCCTTTGTTTTACAGTTGATAAAACTGAGGCAGGAGGAGATAAGATGACTTGCTAAAGGTCACAGAGTTAGAGTTGAACTCAGAAATTGTGATGCCAAATCCAGTTCTTCTTCATCTGCATTATGTTGTCCAAATAGTTTATAAAACTCATAAATTGACAGTGCCTGATGGCATGTGCCTCACTCTTTACCTATGGTCCACCACCATTCTACAAAGTGAAATGGGATATTTCATCAGATCTCTAAATTTAAGGTTGGCCATTTGTTCCAAATTTGTAAATCTTTCAGTGTTGTCTTCCTTTAGATTATTGTATATATTGTCTATATTTTTCTCATGGGTCTCCTTACTTTGTTATGTAAAAATTCATATATGTATGCAAGTTACTCTGAATTCTTCATTTTTTTTTTTTTTTTTTTTTGGTGAGGCAATCTGGGTTAAGTGACTTGCCCAAGGTCACATAGCTAGTACGTGTCAAGTGTTTGGTCTGAGGCCGGATTTGAACTCAGGTCGTCCTGACTTCAGGGCCAGTGCTCTATCCACTGCACCACTTAGCTGCCCCTTTTTGTTTTGTTTGTTTTTTTTTTGTGGAATTCTTCATTTTTATCTTTTCTTATGGTACAATAGTATCCCACTGTATACACATGCAATAATTAGGGCCACCAATCCTTATTCTGTGGCAATCTACCTTTTTTCTAGTTCTGAATTCACTTTCCACTAACGTGAGTGCAAAGCTCCATGCTGATATTTCTTTACAATTTGGATGTCATCTTTGGTTTTCAAAGTCTATAATGGTGTGCAAACTTGGTCACCTCCTGATACACTGGAAATATTTCTAGGACAGGGCCATTGATGGTCTGTATTTCAGTTATCTGAGAACCAGATTAACTAAATCTGGATATGTTCGTACCCAGATGACTGGGTATCAAGTGAGGAGTTTTTTTTCAACTACAATTTCCCAAGAAGACAGAGGGGTTACTATCTATTTTTGTATGTGGGTCATCTACATTGATGAATTCTAAGATTCTTAAGTTATATTTAAGAAGGATAGTTACAAAACACCCAATAGTTAACTCTAGGCATTTGTGTATGAATGCCCACACATGTTTCCATATTACCCTTGAGTGGATAGCCAATGCCTGTCATGTTGCCATTGCAATTTTAATGTTTCCAGAGGTGCTGCTGGGGAGGCCAGACAGAGCACAGCAGGAGGAGATGGTTGCTTAACCTTGCTTCATATTTACACATACAAGCTGGCAGCAAAAACAGTGACTCACTAAACTTGTGGGAATACTTCAGGTAGGCCCATTCTTAATGACTTTATTTCAAAGACTCCTTTCTCCCACTTTCAGCTGATCCTCTGATGAATAATTCAGTCTGTGGGAGTTGACAAAACAAGTATTAACTGGTTTAGATCTCTTGGGTACCATTGGAGAATATTTGGCCATACTGTGTGGTATCTACAGCAACAGGTTCCAAAATATTTGGGAGGTGGAAAAAAAAGAAACAGTCCTTGACAGACCTATGATTAAGCCACCCAGAATGCTCAGGCTGAGCCTTGATATAATCTACTGACTCCACCATTGTTTTTAGCCACCTTAAGATGCCAACCAGGATTGATGTGCCATTTACCCCACTTTGATCAAGACACTGAAGTTTGCCATCTGATTGATCAATGGTGGGAAATAATTCACAAGAGTGGTCATACAAACCAACCCACTGGAGCATTTCTTCTACTTGCATTGCCAATGCCAATCTAGTGGGTTTTTACTAATAGCAGTACTTTGAAAAATAGGATTTCATCAGCATAGATACCTCCTATGTCTTTATGCCTTATAAGATGTACTTCATGAGTTTTTAAGAAAAATAAACAGAAAAATTAATCACCTAGAAGGGGCCTTGATAACAATAAACTTCACCCTTAGCAAAGCTGGTTATTGGATAACTGAGAAACAATCTGTTATTAAACTTCTTGCCAGCTTGGTAGGCACTGCTAGAATTTGGGCTAGATCAATTGGTATAGCCTTTGAGAATCTAGGGGTCACCATTACGGCAGGATAGACAATCAATGGAGGGAAAATAATAGTAAAGACGATAATCATCATCATAATAGCAACTAAGAAGGGTTATCCTTAAGGTGCCCATATTTAGTGACCAATATAGATAATACAAGGAAATGGTGGAGACCATGCAACATGTACAGGCTGTAAAACTTTAGAATCTTTAACTTTAGCTAAATATCTAGCAAGACATGATCTAATGTCTAGAATTATACCTCAGAACCTCACTATTTTTCATGGACTAACAGCTGACAAACCCCCATACTATGAATACAGACCACAAATTATCTAGAAGAAATCAACCATTAAGCTTCACTGGAAATGGGCCATTGTCATACACTGAACTATCACATACTCACATATAATATTGATCCTGAAAAAGTTAAAACACTATTTTTTCTCTTGTACACTGCCCAATCACTCAATCAATAAACATCGATTAAGTGCCTACTGAGTGCCAAGAACTACGTCTCTGCACACAAGTCTCTACCAACTGCTTCTTCTATTATTTCCTGCCCCTACTCTACCCTAGTTCTCTTAGAGGTACTCAAGACCAACATTATTGTTTGTAGATGAGAAAACTGAGGCACAGAGATACAAGAAGTGATTTGTCCTGAACTTATACACAGTAAGTATATGAGACTGGATTGATACCCAAGTCTCCCTGACTCCAAATCCCAGCATTCTATATACTAGGTGGAAAGGGTTGTCACCAGGAGACTGGACACCAAGTGATAATTTTTTTCAGTCATGGTATCTCCAAAAAATGATTTGCAAAAACACAAAGGATCCATGCTGCAAGTGCCTACATCAATGAAAGAATGGATCTTTCAAGGCCATGAAGTATGACTTTGGACCTAATAAAAAGGGGGGAAGCATCTCTCTAAAACATTATTAAAAGGGAAAGGAAGGAAAACAATTTGCCTCTGGCAAGAGAGGCTTTGTACCTGGCACAGTGTCTGGCACATAGGGTGAGCTTAATGAATACGTGTTAGTCGATTGATTTATTGACTACCATAAATTTATCATAACACTATAGATGTAGAATTGTAAGGGACTTGTTGACTTAGAGGCTGTCAAAATCAGTCCTATCATTTATAGAAGAAGAAAAGGCTTTGTACATGAAATGCAAAAGGGTTTTCTAAAAGCTGCTTTATCTACTTTATTAAAAAATACTCACTGGAATAATCCAAATTTGATTTTGTTTAAGATTCAACAGGAGAGGAATCTATGATGAGTTCTGTGTGTGTGAGTGTGTGTGTGTGTGTGTGTGTGTGTGTGTGTGTGTGTGCATGAGAGAGAGAGAGAGAGAGAGAGAGAGAGAGAGAGAGTTCTCCAGGCTAGATGACAAAATTGTTGCATAGATTCAAGCATGCCAAGAGATACAATTTGTGCCTAGTGCAGCAGGAACATGATGAGCTTTGATTGAGTTCATTTTCAATCTAGCTTGGCCAAGGGAATGAGAGCAAAACAAAGCTTTCTCCCTCTGTCCATAGAAGGAGGACATTTACCGTGGATGATTAGTTGGCTGGCCATTTGGCCATGAATAGGCCCTATCAGCTACAGATTCAAATTGCTCTGAAGGAGAATTTGCTCATTATAGGAAATGTCATGGTAGCAACAGCTCAGCAACTTTGTTTATATGTTTTGTCTTACTGATCCTTCTCCTGGGTATATTAGTTTGCTTCATTATTGCCTGTTGGAGAGTGCCCTGTAAGTAATCTGTGACTGTGGCAGAATGTTCCAAACCAGGGTTAGGGCACCCTCAATGAGCAGCCAATGTACTAAGAAACATACAATAGGGCCAAAGTCCAAATGCCTCCCACTCCCCTCCCCCCAATCCCCCTGGTTTTCCCTCAGAGTCATTATGCGATAGATTAACTAGGTTTACGTTTTTGAGCAAACCACATCTTTCTGGGTCTCATTTCCCTCATCTTCAAAAGGGTTGGGGACTTCTACCTAAGGTGGTTCTTCAAAAGGAAGCAGGCTATTCAGCTTTCTCACATCTACTCCAGTAAAAATCTGAAATTTGCACCAGACTGAATAATGATTAAAAAAATCCAATAAGAAATTTTAGTAAATGACTTCTTCTCCAGGTCTACACAAAAAGCCAATAAGCAGCCCACAGATAACAGGAAAGGGGACTACCAGTAAAATAGAGCTATTCCAGTAAAATAAGTTCAGAACTTCATATCACAACCAGCGAAACCTTAGAGGAATGTGTAGTTTATAAATCTCTGTCTGAAAGTGGTAAGAATAGAGGATTCCACCACCAAGAAAACTCCAAGGTGCTTGTAAACCCACAATGTGGCTCTTGGAGTACAGCAGCAATCAAAGCAGATGTGGTGGTAGTAGCAGTGCTCAGACCAGGAATACTCAAATGCCAAGCAATCAAAGTTCTAAGCATTCTATCCTGAGAATGACACAGAGGGCCCCCAAAAGCCAATATCTTGATCTATGGGAATATAACTCTAGGAGGTAGAGATAAATATAAGAATTCAGGTGTTTAAAGGTGAGACTAAGCTGGATGAACCATCACCTTAAATCATAGCTAGGGAAAAAGAATAAAGCCCTAGCACAAAATCCCAGTTCAGAAACTAAAGCAGGGAAAAGAACAATTCAAAGAAAACACCAATATCAAATATTATTTTAGATCTATAGAATTCTGGAAAGAAATAACTCTATAAGCAACTCTTAGCAGAGACTCAAATGAAAAAAGAATGGATTTTCCATTAGGACTATATAAGAAATGAAATGAGATTAAAAATGAAATAAAAGATCTTGAAAATATAATTGGAAAGAAAACAATAACTTAAAAGAGAATGTGGTAAAGCTAATGCTAAGAGAACTTCTTTTAAAGTAGAATAGACCAAATAGAAATTAATGATTATATGTGACAGCAAGAAGTATTAGAACAAAACTAAAAGATTAAAAATAGAAGAAAATATATCTGATAAGCACACATATACATACATATAACCTGAAAAATAGGTCAAAGAAAGATATTTTAAAAATCATTAGACTGCCTGAAAGCCTTGTTAAAAAATTCTGGACACTGTGTTTGAAGAAAACATAAATGAAAACAGATATATTAGAGCCAGTGGAGAAAGTGAAAATAGGAAGACTCCTGAATGGAACTTTAAAAGGAAAAGTCCCCAAGTTACAGCAAAACCTACAGTTCCCACATAAAATGAAAATATTACATGTATACAGAAAAAAAAACCCATTTAAGTACCTAAGATCTATAACCAACATCACATAAGACTTGGAAGCCTTTACTATAAATAAGAGGATTCTTGGAATACAATCAGTTAAAAGACAAAACTTACAGGCTTACAACAAAGAATAATTTACCCTGAAAAGCTGAATGTAATCTTACAGGGACTTTAATAAAATAGAGAACTTTAGGACTTTCAAGTATTTTCTTTTCTTTTTAAAATTTATTTTCAATTCACAGAAGAAAACAAGCATTTCCATGACACAGTACAATTAAAAAAGACTATTGCACATGAAACTGCAAATCTACCACTCCTCCCACCCTAGAGATGGCTACCATTAGATTACTTGTATGTATATATGTATATGTATGTAGATATATATAAATTATTCTCTCTATATATTTCTATTTATCACTTCTTTCTCTGGATGTAGATAGCATCTTTCTTCATATGTCCCTTATTTTTAATGTATGTATTTGTAATAGTCAAAATGACTTAGTTTCTCAAAGTCATTCTTAAAGTAATATTGCTGTTACTGTATACAATGTTCTCTTGGTTCTGCTCAAGTATTTTTAATGAGAAGATCAGAGCTGAGAAGGAACTGTGAAATTCAACATGAGTCAAGAGAAATCTAGAAAGACAAATTTATTTGGCAATTAGGAGGGGCTTATATATGTATGTATGTATACATATGTATCTATATATGTATGTGTATGCATATATGTGTATATGTGTGTGTGTGTGTGTGTGTGTATGTTATAGTGCTAGCATTCTGAAAGGGGGGAAGAAACAAGTACCTTCAGAACCTTAATGTCTTCAAGGAGGTGTTGAGGTAGGTAGATTAATAAAACAACAACAAAGGATGTAAAGGATGTTTCCATTCTATTCTGAGGATTTTAACAGGGGAAAGAAAAGATAGAGTAAAAGGGATACACTAGTGTAGAAATGAGGTAGAGAATAACTTTCTATTTCTCATAATTGGAGTATAGAAGAAGACAAATATGCAAGTATGGAGAAAATGTGGGGAGAGTGGGCATTTAAATAAAACTTATTCCTTTCTTAAATGGATAAAGAAAAGTTGAAAATATACACAGTTTGATGTAAAAATATTTTAAATCAACAGAGAAAAAACTGGAGACATAGGGTATGGAATCAGAGGAGGATAATGCTAGAGAAGAAATTGGCATAAATGAAACAAACTTTCCGATCCTGAAGAGAGTATGAAAATAAAGGGAAGAGGAGAGAAGAGAAGGAGGGAGGTATAAAGTCTTAAGAAGTGCCCATAAATTCTGGAACGGCTGACAAATTGTGGCATATGAATATTTGTGGTTTTCCCACATGAAATTAATAGGGTTCTTATTCCTGCGTAGATACTCAATATACAATATTGGTATAGGACGTGGAATAGCCTTTAATTTAACCACAAGAGAAGAGGTATAAGACACAAGGGACTCACAGGATCCCAAGAATAATTACAAAAATATAAAGTACTCTGTAATCCAGTGACACTGGCCTCCTTGCTGTTCCTGGGGGGGAAAATTTCATCTCTTGCCATAAGCATTTTCTCTAACTGTCCCTCCATGCTTCAAAGGCTCTCCCTCTTCATCTTTCTCCCGGCTTCCTTCAAGTCCCAGCTAAAATTCTACCATTTAGAGGAAGCCTTTCCCAATCCCTCTTAATTCTAGTGCCTTACCTCTGTTGATAATTTGCACTTATCTTGAATGTAGTTTATCTGTACATAGTTATTTGCATGTTGTCTCCTTCATTAGGCTGTGAACTCCTTGAGGGCAGACAGTGTCTTTTGACTTTCTTTGTATCTCTAGTACTTAGCACAGTGCCTGGGCATAGTAGGCACCTAATATTTTTACTGTCTGTTTATTATTGTTAACAAAATTATTATTGTTGTATTATATTATTATTATATATTTAATGTTATTATTAATATTGTTTATTGATTCACAGGCATCAGAGTTGAGATTTTAACCCACATCTTTTGGTCCAAATCCAGTGCTCTTTCCACTATGCAACACTAAACTCTTACCTGTGCTATTTATTTGGTGCTTGTCACATTCTGCTTCCTCAGATTGACAATATTGTGAGGGTAGGTGCTATGACTGATCTTACTTTTGTAACCCTACAATGTCTGGTTTTGCACAGAGAAGATAGATTCTTTGACTTTCAGGCCCAAACTAAAATCTCACCTTTTCTTGGATGTCATGGTGTCATCCCTGCTAATAGGGAGGCTGAAACATATGGATCCCTTGACTTAGTGAGTTTTGAGCTGCAGTAGGACTAAAACAGTTCATGTCTCTCCACTGCCTGGCAACCCTTGGAAGCATGGACCTCTGGGCCGGTAGGTGACCAGGTGGTACAGTGAAACTGGGTTTGGAGTCAGGAAGACCTGACCTTAGATACTTACTAACTGTGTGACCATGAGAAAGTCATTTAACCGCTGTTTTCCTCAGTTTCTTCAACTGTAAAATAGAGATAATAATAGCACCTATCACCCAGGTTTGTTAGGAGGATCTAATAAGATAATGCAAAGTGCTTAGAACAATGCCTGACACATAGGAAGTGCTGTATGAATTCTTGTTTCTTCCTTTCTTATTTTCTTCTTAAGAAGGGGCAAGTCAAATTGAACAAATTAAAGTTTCCCTGCTGATCAGTATGAAGATTGGGCCTATAAGTAGCCATGGCACTTCCAGTCTGGGCAAGATAGAGACACTTCATCTTAAAATAAAATAAAACATCCCTTCTTCTATAGGAAGACTTTCCTGACGTTTCCTCTGTTCCTCTTAATGCTAGGTCCTTCTCTCTATGATTACTTCCAACATATCCTGCCTATATCTCATTTATGCATATCATTTCCACCATTAGATTGGGAGGTCCTTGAAAGAAGGGACTCCCCCCACACTCCACTCTTTCCTTGTATGCCTGGTGTTTAACTCAGTACCTGGCAGTCAGTAGCCACTTAATAAATACTTGTTGATAATAAATACTTTTTCCCCCTCATGACTCACCATTTGTAAAAAAGTGATATGTCATACCCTGGCTGAGGAAAGGCTGAGCAAAAAGGTGGTTTGGGGTTTAAATAAATCCTTCTGTCCTGAAGCATCTGTTTTGAAGGCTTGGGACTAGCAGCTTTAGCCCCAGAATCAATGGGTTTGGCACCTTTAGGACTGGTGGATTTGGCAGGTTTGGGATCAGTAGGATTAGCAACCTTGGAATTACTGGGCTTGGGAACCTTGGGATTACTAGGCTTTGTGACCTTAGAATAAGACTTGTTGGCCATGGGATCAAATTTGGTGACTTTTGCTTCAGACTTGACTGCTTTGGGATAAGACTTGGCAGCCTGGTGCCAAGTCAGATTTGGTGACCTTGTGTGTTAGACTTGATGGCCTTGGAGACCTTGATGTTAGATTTGGTGGCCTTGGGGTCAACGGTCTTGGCAGCCTTGGGGTCAGTGGGCTTGTCAAGCTTGGGGTCAGTGCTTCTTGAAAACTTAGAGTCTGTCTTTGTGATCCTGGGGCCTGGGCATTTGGTGGTGACCTGAGGGCCTGGATACTTGGTGGCCATCTTGGGGATGGTACACTGGGCATTGGCCTTGGGGATCTTGGCCTTGGGGATCTTGGACTTGAGGAGCTTAGCCTTGGAGGCCTTGGTGCTCAGGGCCTTGATGGTTTTGATGTTGTTGGCTTGCATCTTCTTCAGCTCCTTCTTGTGTTTGTTTGTTTGCTTGTTTTTTTTTTTTTGGCAAATTATATGTTTCTTAGAAAGTTGGTGTCAACAACTTTCAGAGACTCTTATCTCTGTCACCTATGTTTCTTGATGCCATTTCTGTGCCATTTTCATGATTAGTTGTAGGTAGTATGGTTCTTAGACTTAGTCATCTTTATGCCATCACCTTCACTGACAGGAACTCCATAGACCTGAAGAGGCTGAAAGCAGGAGACAGAAAGACACAATAAATACTTGTTGACTCATCCCTTGCTCTAAGAGGCTGATAAACCTGTGCTGTTCTCTTTGAAGCTTTGGCTGAGAGGGGGTGGCAGTGGTTACAATAGGACTAGTCACATACTCATTTGGATTCATCCTTCAGTTACTATCCATCCAGAGTTCCCTGGATATGTGTTACATTCTTCATGGTTAGCAGCCAAAAGATCTCATTAGTATAGAATCCAAATGAGGATTTTTCAGTATAAATTTGTGAAGGGCAATTAAATTCTTTTAACTGTACCCATAATAATAGATTTCTCTGCCACAACACTTTTCATCCAAGGATTTCAAAATATATCTCAGGAATTTGACTACAAAGGACATTGTATTAGATAGAATAAAAGAATTTAGAAGCAGGAGTTCAGAAACTTGGGTGTGGGTCTTGCTTCTGCTGTATTCATTAGGGTAAGTCACTTAACCTTTCTATCTCAGCTTCTTCATCTGTAAAATGGAAGTCATAGAAACATTGCCCTATGACTAGATGGGTCCTTAAAGGTTTTTTAAAATTTTCCAGATATGTGTTACTTTAAGTCCCTCTCTGTTCCCCTTATCCAAAAAATTTTTACAATCTGAACAGAATTAGGTGTTAGTTTCAAGGAAGAGAGGTCAGGTAAGAAAAGAGACTCTATTTTGTATGTTAATCAAAGCTTCAAGGGGGAGGGATCCAGGTCAAGAAAGAAGGTAGCAGAATGAAGTAATCAGTAGAATAGTGACAGTGAGCCAAGATATGGGGCTTGCTAGTCAAGATAATGCTATAGACTAGTGGCAAGAGCTATTAAGTTCTTTATATTTTTCCAAGGGCCTTTACATCTTTTTCCCAATTTGGTCATTTCATTTAGCATCTCAGATTTATAAAATTGGGAGGGAATATTAAAGAGAGGGTGGCATATTGCAATGGTAAGAGCACTGAAGTCTAGTGTTGACTTTGAAGTTAGAGGACCTGAATTGGAATCCAAGCTCCTCCACCACTTATTACTTTTGCACAAGTCATTTAAGTTATCTGAGACCCTTATTTTACAGATTAGGAAACTGAGTCTCAGATAAGGTCTTTGTTTTTTTTTTCCTGGTTTTGTCTCTCTAATATGACTGACTTTTACTCCCTTATTCCAGATGTTTTGATCAATCTTGTCTGACAAGATGCTAAATCAAGCTCTAGGCTTTTATCTGAGAAACTGTTTGGCAAATTTCTTTCAGCTCCCTGTTAATAATTTTTGTCCTACCTTTCTCAGTCTTAAGATTGTTTTTTTCTTGGTAGTGAAACATAAAAGCACATAAAACTGAAAAGTTCTACCTTATTTCTGTTGCTTATTGTCATTGACCCATCCATAATAAATGGCAGGCAAAGCAAGTAGGTGGTGTAATATGTAAAATATGGGGCCCTGGAATCAGAAAGTTCTATGTTCAAATCCAGCCTCAGACATTTTCCATGCGTGTGACCCTAGGCAAACTGCTTGCCTCAGTTTTCTCAACTGTAAAATAAGAACAGTAATTATATCTACCTTTCAGAGGAGTAAAGTGTTCAAGTGCTAGATGCTATATGAATGCTTATTCCCTTCCCCTAATTAAGGAAGAGCATGTTCCTATCCCTCCTTTGACCTTTCCTTTGTCTCACAAATTATATAGTATTTTAAATTTCAAGGTCAGGTGGTTAAAATCCAAATCAATCTGAGTTTTATAAAGGCTGGGTTCTAGCATGGTAAATCATAACAAATATGAGATGGATGAGCTGGATTCTGAGGCATCCTGTGTGTAGTCTTCTTCTCTTCTTTCCTTTTCCTTAGATTTGAACTTCTGGGGCAAGAGCAACTGGGACTGTGCCTTCTATAGCCACTACGGCCAGAGCTTGGGGAGCAGATAAACAGGACCACATAGAAAAGGCCAGGACCAGGATTGCCTTGATTCTGAAATCACGGCACATGCAGAACAAAACAAATAGAGGCCAAAACATTGAAACAAGTACTGAACATAAGGTGACTGGAGGCCATGAAGAAAAATGGGCCCTAGTTACCATGACTGATAGGTATTGCACAGTCCTTTGTGCTAATGAGCTTGGGAAATCTTATTTCCTTTGTTTTCTTCTCTGCTTTCCCTTGCTTTTAGATCAAGACTTTGAGATGAAGTACTGATATCCTTCATTTTATTTCCTTTCTATGAGCCACAGGCACATATGGTTGAGGTTGCCCCTGGCCATACCTCTAGATCTGACAGAGTAACCAGAAGGAGGTTTAGGAGATGACTGAGAGCAAACTTCTCTGTATAGGACCTTCTATTGCTTAGTACCACCACTAAAACTTCTGAAATTCTGATGGAGGAAACAGCCTAGATATTTGCAGGATGATTATCACCTGACAACCAGCAAGCATACTGCATATGGACAAAGAGAAAGTGATAAGACTGCTGCTTTGAGTTGAATGTCACATTGTGGTCAACTCTACAGCATATCTGCCAAGTAGTTATATAGCAGCCTCATCATGTAATAATTTGTACTTGTAAAATATTCATAATTAATTTCATTGTCCAATCCTTAATAGAGTGAATTCTCCTGTAGAATTTACCCCCAAGTTTTGTCCTACCACTGGACTTTGATGACTTGAAAGAGAGAGTGAAGCTGACCACTGTGTGCAACTCTGCCTCACTTAAATCCATTTCACCCATGAGTCAAGACATCACCTGGGATGTCATTAGTCCTCTTCAAAAACACAGGACAAACAACAATTCTAGTGCCTTCTCTCTATTTTTCTGTATATATGTTGTTTGTACATAGTTATTTTCTTGTTGTCTCTCTTTTTAGACTGTGAGCTTATTGACAACAAACTTTGACTTTTGCCTTTCTCTGGAGTCTTATTGCTTACACAGTGTTTGATGGATAGTAGCTGCTCTTCCACTGAATTCTGGAAAACTGCTTTTATTTAAAAAAAATGCTATACTGCACAGTAAATTATATCTGGATTTTTAAAAAATTTGTCTATTACAAACTTCAAGGTATAGTGATCACCTACTTCTAAGGTTTGTATCATTTCTATTCTAACAGATAATTCCTCCTTATTGGTCAGTAATAGTAGCTGGTCTGTAATAGTAGTTCCCCTGTCCCTTCCTCCATATTTTGAAGATAAAGGCAAGATATTATCAATTTTTAAGGGAATAAAAAATCCAGATGTTTAGATGATTAAAGTTCCCTATCACTGTTACATCATTTTTTCCATGTCATGTTTGAGATTTCTTGAATTCATCACATATGTCCTCTCTCATATCAAATAATCTTTAGTATATTCCTTTCACAATATGTCTTTTGTTTCTCCACCTTCCCCCATTGATCTACACCCAAAAAATATCCCCTATATTTTTTTCTTCTGGGGCATTGATTTTCTCACATGAGCATATGACCTTAATGTGCAAAGTCAATTTGCAGTTAGGGTTCAAACATTTCAATAATACACCATCCTTATTTACTCAAGAATGGTTAGACTTATTTGTTTATTTGCTTATCTGAAGTTCCAGGGGAAAAGAAAAATTAGAAATGTTGCCATCTACAAATATGTATAAGGGTAGAACTAATCCATATTGTGGGTATTGTGTAACCTGGTTCTTTCTCACTCCCAAAGAGCAGGGGTTATAACCTCTTCTTGTCCCCAGTTCCACCTGGGGGAGGCTCCAAGAGGGGATTTGTACAGAGTCAGATCAAAGTTGCCAGGCGGGGTAGTTTGGGATCAGGGTTTTAAAAGTTTGTTTAAGTCAGACACTTCAAAGGCACTTATCAGAGTAACAAGTGAGGCAAAACCATGCCCCTGCTAATATCAAGACCTTGGCCTAATGAGCTTGTTTCAGGCTGTACCTCTGGCCCCTGTCTGGTTCCATGGCACTCAGCTTGGTTTGGAAAAGATTTATGAGTTTGGAAACAGGTTATAGGGTTCCCTTCCCCATCCGGGTGCATGCTTCTTAATCTTAGCCTTAGATAAGGAAGTTGAAGAAACAGGTGAAAAAGGCAGAAGGGGAGTGGAGATAGTGTGACCTTGGGTCTTGCCTTTCCTCCTAAGATTTGAGTTACCCTTCCTGACTGATTCCTAAAAAGTGCACATTCACCCTCTTCCCATTTAACTCTCCCACCTCTCCATCTAGACCCCAGAATCCCAATATTTTTCTTTGTGCTTAGATTGATGGCATCCCAGAGCTAGAAGGGACCTCAGAGGTCAAATTCACTCAAGCCTTAAGGAGTAAAGACCATTTTTAAATAATGAATTTTGTACCTAAAATAACTGTCTACGTAGCAGTTTCCACAGTGGTTTACCAGATGGGTCAAACTCTCAGCTAGTGAGCTACTTGCCCCTGAGGGGCAGAATCAGATTAAAATAGAATTGAAAAATGTTTAACAAAATAGATATAAATATAATACAGCACAGATATTGTTAATTTGCCATTTTCTAAGTCAATATGTGGAAACAGGAATCCATTTCTATTTGAGTTTGACAAGACTGGTTTAAACTAATGAGATGAGTTTCATTCACCAGGGATTTGTTGAGCAATAATTATATGCAATACATTTTTGTGAGATCTTGGGGTTACAATGATGGACAAAACATAGTCTCTGCCTTCAAAGAATTCATAAGCTTGTAGGGAGAAATAAGACTGGTCTAGAAATAGGGTCACAGGATTTAAAATAGACTACTTAAGAAGGTATTGAGTTTCCCCTCCTTGGAAGTCTTCAGTGAAGGCTGGAACTTTCCAAGAATATTATAAAAAAGATAGTTTTTCAAGTATGAGCTGAACTAGATGGCCTGCAAAATCCCTTCCAACTCAATTTCTATGATCCTCTGTTGCTGGAGCTTTAGAGATCACCTACTTCCAACCCTTCACTTGACAAATAAGGAAAATGAGGTCCAGAAAGAGTAAATAACTTGATTGCACAGGAAGTAAGTAGCAGATCCTCTGACTCAAAATCTAGCACTATTTGTGGGACACCATTGGCATACAGAACCATAGAGTTGCTGAATTTTTTTTTATTTTGGTAATTAATGAGATTTTTCTTTATATTGACCCATAATTTGTTTCTACAATTTCTATTCAAGGCTACCAGTTTTTCCTTCTAGATTCACAAAGTCCAAATCTAATCCCTCTTCCACAGGACAGTTCTTAGAATTTGTAAATAGAATCAATCAATAAACATTTATTGAGCAGCTACTATCCATCAAACACTGTGTAAGCAATAGGACTCCAAAGAAAGGCAAAAGTCAAAGTTTGTTGTCAATAAGCTCACAGTCTAAAAAGAGAGACAACAAGAAAATAACTATGTACAAACAACATATATACAGAAAAATAGAGAGAAGGCACTAGAATTGTTGTTTGTCCTGTGTTTTTGAAGAGGACTAATGACATCCCAGGTGATGTCTTGACTCATGGGTGAAATGGATTTAAGTGAGGCAGAGTTGCACACAGTGGTCAGCTTCACTCTCTCTTTCAAGTCATCAAAGTCCAGTGGTAGGACAAAACTTAAGACACATGGCAATAGACTAGGATGCAATGGATGACTTTGGCATCTTTGATGTCTGACCAAGCTTTAAGTGCTCCACAGAGCTTGCTTCAGCCTCTTTCATGACTGTTGGAACAAACTGTTGTCATCCACCCATTCCACTGGGGAACATCTTCACATAGTTGGGGTAGACATCCCCCTACCATACCTATAGGTTTGAGGCCTGTCAGTTACCCTCAGCCTGGTTTAGCCCAACTGCCAAGATGGTTTACCAAGGTGTGGCCACTGCTTATTCCAAAGCTTCTTGGAGTCTCAGGTGAGAGCTCGGTGAAGATGGACATTAAAGTTGGATTAGCAGCCCTGAAAAGGGTTCAACAAGCCCTCAAGTTAGAGGTGCTAGTCCTCCTGGAATACCCCATACTCTCCACTAATTAAATTTAAGCAAATCAGAAAAGGCTTCCTGTAGAAGCTGGGCTTTTAGCTATAACTGAAAGAAACTAGAGAAGGCAATAGCTGGAGATGAAGAGGGAGAGAATTCTAGGCATAGGGGACAACTAGAAAATATATCTAGTCAAGAAATTCAGTGCCTTATGCAAGGATCAGCAAGGAGGCCAATGTCATTGGATCACAGAGTATGTAGCAAAGGGAGAGGGGATAAGGTGTAAAAAGCCTTGGAGGTGGCCAAGTTTTGAAGGACTTTTAATAACAAATAGAGAATTTTATGTTTAATTTTGGAGATTGTAAGGAGCCACTAGGTAGAGGGAATCAAAATATATGAAAAATGACCCAATATCTGCCATCAATGATTTTCCATCTTGCTAGTGGTGATACAATATATGCATATCTTTAAAACCACAAAATGTGATGAGGGAAAATGAGAGACCTAGACAAAAATGGTCTAGGAAAATTTGGGGGGGGGGAGAGAGAGAGAGAGAGAGAGAGAGAGAGAGAGAGAAACACTTTCAAGGAAGTAGGAATCAGAAAAGCCTTCATGGAGGAGGTGACACTTGTCCAGGAAGAAATGACTTTGCATAGGTGGAGATTGAGGAGTATATTCAAAGTAAGAAGTTAGACAGGTGGGCAGGAAGGAAAGAAGGAAGGAAGGAAGGAAGGAAAGAAGGAAGGAAGGAAGGGACATGGGACAACAGCTGGACCTTGAAAAATCGAGAAACTCAGATAGATGGAAAGGAGGAATGAAGAGAACCTTCTAGGTCAGGGAAAGGTGTGGAAACTGCAATCTTCTTGATAACTTCAAAATAGTGAGTAGTATCAAAATCACAGAATCTTCAAATACTACAGTTAGAAGAGAACTTATAGAGAATATCATCCTACTGATATCTAGCCCAAGAGTCTCTGTTTTAAGCTTTCTGATGATGGAGAACCTACTACTTCCTAAATTAACACCATCATTTGTTTTTTTTGACAACCATTAACTATTTAGAACATTGATCTCTTGTAGAACTTCAAGCTAATTCTATTCAACTTCTACCTGTTATTCCAAATTTGCCCTTGGATACCAAGGCAACATAGTCCAGTATAAAGAATATTGGATTTAGAGTCAGAGGACATGGGTTCAAATCCCACTTGCTTCCTATGTGTCCTCTATGGACAAATCGTGTGACTTTTCTGAACATTCATTTCCTTATCCATAAAACTAGAGAATTGAATTAGATGGCCTCTAGGATCCCATCCAGCTGTCAGTCTTAGATTGAATGCTTCTCTTCATAGGATGTTGAGAAAAAGAATCTCAGCTTGAATGAAATATTTTCATTCCAAATAATAGCTTCTGTTAATGTATAGAAAACCTTACAAATAAGGCCCTGATATTAACCTTTTTTTTTTTAAATACAGACCTATGATTTCATTTCAATGTAGATTGTGATTTAGGACCCTAAACAGTTAAGGGACAAGATCATATGGCTAGTATTTGTCAGATGTGGACTTGAACACAGGTTTTTGGACTCCCAGTTCAGCTCTCTACCCACTACACCTCATTGCCTCTAACCTATTGAGGTTATTAGACTAAATGCCAGGTGGCAATCTTTAGCCATAGAAACCTGAATAGCATTTAAAAATAAAAAGCAGACACACTCCAAGTACAAGTCATGTCTATTTCTAACTCATGTTTAAAGCTCCCAGGGGACATTAGAGTGAATTCATCTGAAGATCACTCAATACGGGGCTTCTTAGTTCCTCTAGAAATGCAAGATGGGTCTTGGTCTAACATTCTCTGCTCCTGAGGGAGGCTGGTCTCTGGCTTCAGAGTGTCCCTTTGAACTTGTAGGTAAACACAGGGCACTTAAGTGTAGCTTTCCAGAAGCAGCCAGCTTTCCTGAGGACAAACCACAACCAAATACAACAAACTACACTTCAATTGGTTTCAAGTATTTAGTTCTTGAAGTCTGTCCAATGTGGAAGGGGGGAAACTCCATCAGTGGGGATTGGGCAAAGAGGACATCAGTAATGCCCTTTATTCATCTCAGTCTTTTGCATGAAGATAAAAGCACTTTGACTAAGCAATTCTTCATGCAGTCAAATTGTAAACCCAACTGCATAATCCCTGAGTTGCATTTGACCTTGTTGAGTATTAAATCTCTGTCAATTTCAGGTCATGTAAATCATCATTAAAACAGATTTGAGCATTGAACATTGAAGTGAAAGTGGAGTAAATGGAAGTATTAAAAACCAGCCAAGCAAACTAGCAATACCCTTCATCCCCTCCACCCAACTATTCTTCTAGAATTAATGCTTCAGATTAAGGAAAACAAAACAAAATGAAAAAAATAGTTGAAAATGAAAATAACACCTGGAAAATGATTTCTGAATACTTTGACAACTCTCTTTCTCCCATCACATTCTACCTCTCACTCTCCAAAGATAGGGACTATGTCATTGTCTTCTCCTTTTTATTGGAATATGGTTGTGAGTCATGGAATATTATATGTATTCTCCAAAGAATTGAAATAGAGTCACCCGAAGGGTAAAGGAGAGTTACATGATGACCATGGATAGATTACAATACAAGGTACAGTGATATGAATGCTGAATCTTCATTAAAGGGCCTAGGTAGTTTGAATTCTCATTACCAATTGACTGATGATAGGCAAATCACTTCAACACTTTGGGCCTCAGTTTCCTCAGAAATATGTTAGACAATGTTTTAAGTGTTTTACAAATATTTTCTCATTTGATTTGATTTGACTGGTGGAGTGTTAGTGTGCAAAGGATAGCATGTTTTTCTGTATGATTGGATCATAGAATGTTGGAGAATAATATAGTATATGAAGGATGGAAAGATGGGAAGAGGCCAGGTTGTGAAGAGCTTTAAATACTAAACATAAGACTTCATAATTGATCCTGGTGGTAATAAGGAGCAACTGGAGTTTATTAAGCAGGATAGTAACATAGTCAGATCTACTCTATAGGAAAATCACATTGGCAGTGGAGTGGTGGATGGATAGCAATGGGGAGAGAGTTAAGCCAGGAGAAAACAATGAACATATTATTAAAATAGTCCAAGAGAGAGATGATGAAGACCAGTGAAACCTGATTGCCAGTTAGTCAGTCCTAGGTGGTGATCCAGGAAAATAGGAAGGCTTCTGCTTGGCAGAGGGACATTGGGCAGAAAGTGAGAGGAAAACAGTTGTGGGGACTAGGGTTCTTACATTATTTGTATTCATTCTCTTTCTTTAAAAAATTAGGAATGAATTTGTTTTTTACATAGCAACCATTTATATATTATTATTCTCAATTCAGTGGAGGTCTCATAACAAGGTGAAACAACTTAACAAAGCTAAAAATATAGAGACTTCATCTGAAAGTGCTGGCAATATTCCATATTGGTGGCAACTCCAATTTTAGTTGTTTTTTAACTAACAGAAATTTATTTTCTCTCCACCCTAGTCCTCATGAGAGAGAAAGAGACTGAGAGAGAGACAGAGAGACAGAACAAGAAAAGAAAAACAAATTCCTTATAACAAATTTTCTTCATTGGTTTTATACATACACATATATATGTGTGTATAATATATAAACATATGTATATATATATAGATTGGTAGGTACATATTTATATTTTAAAATGTATTTTATTTTTAAAAAGTTTTATTCTAAATTCTCTCCTTTCCTCCCATCCCTCCCTTACTCATTGAGAAGTCAAGAAATATGATACCTGTTATGCATATGAAGTCATGAACAACATATTTCTACATTAACCATGTTGTAAAAGAAAGAAAAAAATCATGAAAATGAAGTAAAAGAAAATATGCCTTAATCTGTACTCAGAGTCCATCAGTTCTCTGGAAGTGGATAGCATTTTTCATTATGAGTCCTTCAGAATTTTCACGGATCACTGTATGGATCAGAGTAAATCTATCACAGTTGATTGTTGTTACAATATCACTATTACTGTGTACAATGTTCTCATGGTTCTGCACACTTCACTTTGGCTCAGTTCATTTGATCCTTCCAGGTATTTCTGAAACCACCCCTTTCATTATTTCTTACAGCAAAAAATGTATCCTGTCACAATCATATACCACAAATTGTTTGGTCATTCCAAAATTTCTAAATCTTTGCCACCACACAAAGAATAACTCTAAATATTTTTGTACATGCAGTTCCTTTTCTTTGATTTTTTTGGGATACTGACACAGTAGTGGTATTGTTGGATCTTAGTTTTATAGTACAGTTCCAAATTTTTCTTCAGAATAATCAGAGCAATTCATAGTTCCACCAATGCATTAGTGTCCCATTTTTCCATATCCCCTCCAAGTTTTGTCATTTTCCTTTCCTATCATGTTAGCCAATCTGATGGGTGTCAGATGGTATCTCAGAGTTGTTTTAATTTGCTTTTCTCTAATTATTAATGATTTAGAACATTTTTCATGTAACTATTGACAGCTTTGATTTTTTCCCTCTGAAAATTGCCTTTTTATATCCTTTTCCCACTTATCAATAGGTGAATAGCTGTTATTTTTACAAATTTGGCTCAGTTACTTATTTATCAGAGAAACTTGTTGTAAACTTCCTCAATTTCCTGTTTTCCTTCTAATTTTGGTTGCATTAGTTTTGATTGTATAATTTTTTTATTTAATATAATCAAAATGATCCATTTTACCCCCTGCAATCTTCTCTATCTCTTATTTGGTCATAAACTCTTCTTTTATTCATAGATCAGAAGAGTAATTTTTCTATACTCCCCTAATTGGCTTATGATATCACTATTCATATCAAAATTATGTATTTATTTTGATTTTGTCTTGGTATATGAAGTGAGATGTTAGTCTAAGTCTAGTTTCTGCCAGAATCTCCCACTAGGTTGTTTTGTTTTGTTTTGTTTTTGTTTTTTTGTGGAATAATGAGTTCTTGTTCCAATAGCTTAGGTCTTTGGGTTTATTAAACACTAGATAACTGTGGTCATTTACCTCTGTATATTGTGTGCCTAATCTATTCCGTTGATCAATCACTCTCCTATCTAGTACCAAGCTGTTTTGATGATTACTGCTCTGTAGTATAGTTTGAGATCTGGTATTGCTAAGTTACCTTTTTCACTTTTTTCCCCCATTGATTCCTTTGATATTCTTGACCTTTTGTTTCTCCAAGAAAATATGTTATTATTTTTATAGCTCTATAAAATAATTTTGGTAGCTTGATTGGCATGATACTGAATAAGTAAAATAATTTAGATAGTATTTTTTATTATATCGGTTCAGCATACCTGTGATTAGTTAACATTTCTCCAATAGTTTAGATCTGTCTTTGTATGAGAAGTATTTTGTAATTATGTTCATGTAGTTCCATTGTGTCTTAGCAAGTAGACTCCCAAATATTTTATACTATCTGAAGTTATTTTAAATGGAATTTCTCTATCTTTTCTTGCTTTTTTTAATTTCTTTTTTATGATACATGATATATATGTATAAATACTGATGATTTTGTGGGTTTATTTTATATATGGCAACTTTGATAAAGTTACTAATTGTTTTCACTAGTTTTTTTTAGTTCACTCTCTAGGGTTCTCTAAGTATGCTTACTATATCATCTCCAAAAAAGGGATGGTTTGGTTTTCTCATTGCCAATACTTATTCCTTCATCTTTTTGTCCTATTGCTATTGCTATCATTTCTAGTATAATAATGAATAGTAATGGTGATAATAAACATTCTTGATTCACCCCTGATCTTATTGGAAAAATGTTATCTCCATTACAGATAATTCTTGCTCTTGGTTTCAGATAGATTTTTGTTGTTCAGTCTTTTCAGTCACATGCAAATGTTTATGACCCCCTTTGGGGCTTTCTTGGCAAACATATTGGACTGGTTTACCATTTCCTTCTCCAGCTCATTTTACAGATGAGGACACAGAGGCAAACAGCCTTAAGTGACTTGCCCAGTGTCACACAGTTAGTAAATGTCTAAGGGCGGATTTAAACTCCAGTCCTCCTGACCCTAGGCCAGTTGCTCTATCCACTGTGCCACATATCTCTTTAGATAGACACTACTTATCATTTTAGGAAATGCTCCATTTCTTCCTATGTTTTCTAGCATGTATGTATGTGTGTTTGTGTGTGTGTGTAGTCATTCTGTACCTTAAATTTGTTCATCGGGAAGTGAATAATGTTACTTCTTTAATCTTCTGGAATCATGGATGGTTATTATAACAATCATTATTCTTACAGTTTTCCAAGTTGCTTGTCTTTGCAATGTGTTGTTATTATATAAATTGTCCTTTTGATTTCTTCATTTCAAGTCTTCAAAGGTTTATACATCTCAAAAATTCTTCATTTTTATAATATTGATGTAGTAATTGTTCTTCTTATTCTCCTTACTGCTTATTTTATGTCTGCTCACATATATATTTTCTTAACTCTTTGAAACCATACATTACAATACAAAAATATTTCTTCACATTCACTTGCTATAACTTATTTAGCCATCTCTCAAAAAAATGGGCATCCCTTTAGTTTCCATATTTTTCCCTACCACAAAAGATCTGTATTTTTATATATAGGACCTTTTGCTACTATCTTTTTTGAGCATAGACCGAGCAATTGTATAAATGGGTTAATGAGCATTCACCATGTATTAACTTTTTGTGTATAATTCCAATAAGCTTTGCAAAACTGTAGACATTCACAGGTCTAACAACAGTACACCACTGAGCCTTTCCCACCCCCCACAGTTCCTCCAACATTTATAATTTTTCTATTTTGTTATCTTTGTTGATATGTTGGGTTAGGGAGAATATCAGAATGGCTTTAATTTGCATATCTGTAAATAATAGTGATTTTGGAGCATTTTTGCCATATAATTATATATAGTCAGGGTTTCTTTCCTTGAAAACTGCCTGTTTATATCCTTAGATGATTTAGCAATTGGGGAAAGTTTTCATTCTTTTTATGTTTATTCTCCATATACATCCATATTTGTTATCTTCTCCATTAGAACATAAACTCCTAAAGAATAGAGATCATTTTTAGTTATTGTATTTATAACCACATATCCTAGGACAGTGCCTGGTGACTAAAAAATGCAGCTTCTGTGTTTCTTTCTTTGGCCTCACAATTTTTCTAGTTATTTTCCCCATCACTTAGATTTTTAGTTTTGGAGTCATTTTTATAAAAATTATGCCAATTGTGTTCATAAGGCAAGCAATTAGACTCAAGGATTTACAGATTTAAAATTTAGAAAGGATCATGTAGGTCATCTAATCTAATCTCTCATTTTATAGATGAGGAAATCAAGACCCAGGGACATTTATAAGATTCATTGATCTAGAGTAGAAGGAATAATCAGAAGTTATACTAGTTCAACTTCCTCATTTTGTTGATCAGAAACCTGAAACTCAGAAAGGTTGTTAACTGACTTGACTATAGTCATAAATTTAGTATCTGAAGTAGAATTCAGATAAATGTTTCTTTCTCCCTGCCTTTGAATAATTTATTCACTGTCAAATCCAGATTTTCTGAATCTAAGACCAAAAGAGATAAATTTTGTAAAGTACTTAGCACAGTGCCTGGTGCTTCTTGAGGGAAGGGTCTGTTTTGTTTTGTTTTTTGCCTGTGTATCTTCAACACCTGACACAGTGCCTTGTATATTGGAGGTACTTAACACATGTATTGAATTGAGTGGCTTACCCACAGAAATCCCTTTGTAAAGGGAATTCTTTGTAAAAAAAGCTTTGTAAAAGTATATTTCCAGAGGGGGCGAAATATTTCAATTTTATTGATTTCTAATGGAAAAGAAAGTTTGAGTTCACATTCCAACTCTGCAGCAACTTGCAATTTAAAAATCATTTTATCAGTCCTCAGTTTCCTCAGCTATAAAATTATGGAATTGATTAGATAATCTCTAAGATTTCTTCCCACTCCATGTTCTAAGATCACTAAGATAACAAGCACAAAAAATGTGAGGAAAGGTTTTATGGAGTGTGGCTATTCAGAATACAGCAGATTAGAATGCTTCTTACACATTTGAATTCTTTAGAGTAGATTGACCATTAGAATGTTTTTTTAAGTTCTCTTTCCATGGAAAAGAAGAGTGAATTAGTAGTTTCAGAGTGGGATTTGTGATCTTGGTTTTTTCATATTTATAACCAAAAGTTACTGATGAGTTTGCTGTTTGGGAACATTTGGAGATGAGAATGGTTAACCAAGTATTTCCACACTCTTCTACCCTGAAGACAGATGTTCCTATCTTGAAAGCAAATTCATATGACCAAACAATTGGTCACTCTTGTGGCTGTTGAATTCTGAGAACATTCTAAACTTGGCAAGGGTCAGGTACCTGTGTAGCAGTTATTTTTAGCACTGTGTGAATTTTTTTTCTTCCAGACTCAGACCTATTCAAACTGTGCAATTGAGTTCAGGTGCCCAAATGTCAAACAAAGACATATTTCTGGAATTCTCTTTGAGCCAGTGGAAACTTTGACAAAATTTCTCACCCAACCCAGACTAATCTGACACCCCCTTAGGCTCATGCTGCTGAGGGAAGATTCCATTGACATTGGTCCAACCTAAACAGAACAAATTCTTCTCAGAACAAATTCTTCTCTCCCCTTTCCTCTTCTGAGAGTCCCTCTGTCTCTCAAGGGATCCTTTTGGCATTTGCTTCATATGACAGCAAAAATAAAGGAGTTTTACTGAGATGCTCACATGGTGTTCATGAGCTAATGTCTCCGAGGGCATCCATTTGAAGGACTATGAATTTCATGGTAAAATGGATTTGTAGTCAAAGGCTCTGGGTTCAGATCTTTACTTCGCTGCCTCAGTTCATCATCGGTAAAATGAGAATGTTGGAATAGATGACCTCTACGAGCTTCTCAGTTTTAATTCTTCAATCCTATGATCCGCCGAATGCACTACATTTAGAGTCATAAGACTTGGACTTTAATCTCTGCTTTGCCACTGGGTGGCATGGTGCATAAAGTTTCAGGCCTGGAGTCCGGAGGACTTAAATTCAAATCTGGCCTCAGACACTTACTAGCTGTTTGACCCTGGGCAAGTCACTTAATCCTGTTTGCCTCAGTTTCCTCAACTATAAAATGAACTGCAGAAGGAAATGACAAAATACTCCAATATCTTTGCCAAGAAAACCCCAACTGGGGTGATGGAGAATCAGACATGACTGAAACAACTCAACAACATCTGTGTGAGCTTAGGTAAGTCAGTCGGTCTGGCCAGTCTACTCATCTATAAAAAAAGTAGTCTTCATCATTTGAGGATTTGCTGACCAAATTCTAATATAGAAGTGTAATGGAATATTATCATGCTTCAAGAAATCATGTTTCAAAAATTAGTGGAAATATTAGAATACTTTGATGAACTGATACAAAGTAGAATCTAGGCAACAGCATACATAATAATTACAACCATGTAAATATAAACAACATGAAAAGATTGAGGAACTCAAGTTAATTTCAGTGGCCAATCCTGATACATGAAAACAGAATGAACATATACCCCCTTCCTCTTAGTAGAGAAATCAGCAACTACAGGCACAGAATATCTTGTTAGATGTCAGATAAGGTGACATTGTTGGAAAGCTTTGCTTAGCTGCTTTTCTTTGCTAGAACAGACTAGCTCCACTGGGGATGGAGCAGTATACTGGGTGAAAATGGTTTAAAATAAGTGGTTTAAAAATAAGACTTTTTTAATAAAAGGAAAAAAAAGCAACTGAATAAATTGGGCTGGATGATCTGGGAGGCCTATTGTCGCTCCGATGTTTTTGATTTTACGTCCCTGCATTCATTCTGATTGGCAATTTTGTGTGGGAACCAGAAAAAGTGTGCTTTTAAAACTTACTTTTCAACTTCTGAGGGGAAGCCTGGTATAGTGAATAGCATACTAGACTTAGAATCAGGAAAACCCAGGTTTAGATCCTAATTCAAACACTTACTAGCTGAAAGACTGTGGGAAAGGTCACATTCAACTTCTCTTTGAACTCCAGTTTCATCTGAAAAATTGAGGTGATAACAGTAGCAGCTACCTCACAGCATATTGTGAGAATGGGACCTGTGATTTCATTGGTATAAGCAATTCCCAATAAAGAACTTCCTTTATCAGTGTTCATACTTTTTCTGAAACTTTTAGTCTGAGAGAGCTGCCTAGAAGGCTGAGGGATTAAGTGGCTTGCTTAGGGTCATATAACCATTATATTTCAGAGACAGGGATTGAAGCCAGGTTTTTCTGACTCCTGGGCCAGTTAATGTAATACATAGAGTACTGGACTTGGAGTCAGGAAGACCTGAATTCAAATCCTCTTTCAGACATTTGCTAGCTATGTGGCTCCAGGTAAGCCACTTGACCTCTGTCTGCCTCAGTTTCTTCATCTGTAAAACTGGGTTGTTGTGAAAATCAAATGAGATAATATTTGTAAAGTGCTTTCCAAACCTTACAGCATGATATAAATGTTAGCTATTGTTATTATTTATCACTCAACCTCTTTTAGCCTCAATTTTCTTATCTGTAAAATGGGGTTCATAACAACACCTAGCACACAAGATTGTTAAGAGATTAAAATGAGATAATAAATGTGAAGCACTTTTTAAACCTTAAAATGTTATATAAATTCTAGCTATTATTATCACTCCACACTGACTGTTACTTAAAGTATTATATAATCAACTATTATTAGTCAATGGCTTAATGATCTTATCAATATATGCATTTCTCTGATAAAAATCACTACCCATTCATGTCTCATAGGATCATAGACCTAGAGTTGGAAGTGACCATGTAGGATGTGTAATCTAATCACTTCCTCTCACAGATGAAGAAGCTGAAGCTGAAAAAGGGTAATTGACTTACCCCAGGTTAAAAAGGTAGCAAACAGCAGAGATGAGATTTGAACTTAAGTATTTCCTGTCCAACATTTTCCATGACACTACACTGCCTTCTCATGATCTATTATTTTTATCAATGTCCTTCTATAAATCCCACACAGAGGAACTACCAGATGTGACAGAGGCCTTTCTGTTAGTCACTGAACATTCGTGGGCTGGCAGTGAAGCACCGAGGCTATACATCTGATGTGTCTCACTCAGGCCACAAGACTGCTTTGTAGGATATTCACCTCCTTTTTAGAATATTCATTTCCTTGATATTGTCCTACATGGCACTTATTACGTACAAGTCATGTTCGGTAATAGGCTATAGTCTAGTTACACTCATGATGTATCTTTCTATTGCCTTCTCAGGCACTGGAAGTTTTGATAATTAAATCAAAGATTTATTTAATATCTATTTTGCACCAAGAACTGTGCTAGGTACTGGGGATACAGACAGAGATAAAACAGCCACTGCCTCAAGTAGCTTACTTTCTACCAGGAGAGGCAATATCTACAAATAGGAATATATCTAAAATAAATGTAAAGTAATTTCGGTAAGGAAACACTAGAACCTGAGAAGATCAAGAAAGGTCTGGTAAATGATGCTTGAGATCTCAGAGATTATCACAATCTATTATTTTCAACTATATGGCATTACCAGGAGAACACTGGAGCTAAAAAAAAAATAGGCTTTTGTATCAGTACACCTCCTTTCAAGAATTGCCATGGCCAAACTCTCGGCAATACACCTTTCTATGTCTAGTCAAGTTAGTCCTCAGAAAGCAGGCACAGCGCAACACTAGACCTATACTCAAAGATTTGTTTTTCTATTTGGTAAGGCTTATGTTTCAATAGCATGGCCTTCAAGAACCCAGAGTTACCACCATAATATAAACAGCACTACTGGGAGAATATTAGAGGTAGATATTCATTTAATGAAAAATAAATAGCCCATTGGCAAGTGATTCACTCTTCCTTTTCCCACGAAGCTTTCACTGAACTCACTGTTCCAGAACACAAAACCCCTTCCCTGCTTGAGTGCCTTAGCTCTAAGGGGCTTCTGTACTAGCAGAATGTGGTCCACCATGCAATGGTTTTAGCAGTCAGGAAGAGGGGATATTGTTTTATGCAGTCTTGCATTCTCTGGACAGGGTTGTTATTCTCAAATTAAGTAAGTGATAAATACTTCCACATCCTTTTATAATTGGTTTTCTGCATGTGTCTTAGAGTAAAAAATTCACAAATATTTTTGAACATTTTTCTTAAGTGTGACCACAGCAATAAAGTAATGATGACATTTACACTGCTGACTTTGAATTGTTATGTAAGTTCTTGTTCTTGTTGTTGTTGTTGTTGTTCTTCTTCTTCTTCTTCTTCTTGTTCTTCTTGTTCTTCTCCTCCTCCTCTTCCTCCTCCTCCTCTTCCTCTTCCTCCTCCTCTTCCTCCTCCTCCTCCTCTTCCTCCTCTTCCTTCTTCTTTTTTCCTCTTCTCCCTTATCCTCCTCCTCCTTCTCCTTCCTCTTCTTGTTTGTTCTCCTTTTCCTCTTTCTCTTTTCTGGTTTGCTCATTCACTTTTTTTCTTCCTTCTTCTTTATAGTTATCTTTATCTTTTTATTGCACTTATATTTTCCCTTCCATAGTTCAAGTCCAAGGCACCATTCACTTTTGAACTATTTTGACCACCAGTCCAACTCATACCAAAAAAAAAATAGTCTCCCTACAACATTTTCTCACTGCTTTCAGACTCTGTCTCTTCACTCTATTCTTCTAGCAATTGCAAAATAATTTTCCTAAGGAACAGATCTGCAGCTCCAGTAGTTTCCTATTTTCTCTACGCAAAACACAATCTCTTCATCTTGGTATGTAAAACTCTTCACAATCTGAACTTAACCTAACTTTCCAGATTCAATTCACATTATGACTTTAAAAAACTCACCGATCCAGTCAAAATGGACCTGTTTGTTGTTGCCCATATGCTATAACCTTCTATATCTTGCATTCCTTCCTTTAAACAAGCTATTCTCTGTATCTGAAATGTACTTCCTCCTCAAGTCCATCCTTTAGAAACCTTAGCTTCCTGGGGCAGCTAGGTGGCTTTAGAGTCAAAAGTAGCTGAATTCAAATCCAACCTCAAACACTTGACACTTACTAGCTGTCTGACCCTGAGCAAGTCACTTAACCCTGATTGCCTTGCACCCCCCCCCCCCAAAAAAAATACTTAGCTTCCTGAGATTCAACTCAGGTGTCAGTTCTTCCAAGAAAGTTTTCCTGAATTTGCTAATTGCTGGTGCTCTCTCCCAATTCAAATTATATTGTATTGATTTATCTGCTTGAATATTATTGCACACCAGTAGAATGTTAGGTCCTGGGGGGAAGGAACCATTATTTTTATGATTTTTTTATCCTTTTGTTAACACAATATCTTGCAAAAGCTGTGCCTGGTCTTTGTTCATATCTGCTCTTAAAATCTCCAGTTTAGTTCATAGATCAGCTCAAGGACAGCTTTCTATATATAAGATTTCCTTATCCTTCCACCTGCTAGTGGTTCTCTAAGCCCAGAATTCTTTCCACTATATCATGCTGCCTCTCATTTGTCACTTAGGTGGTAGTGAGGATTTCTTTTCATGTTTAGACTTGACTAGATAGCCATTGAGCTCTCTTCCAACTCTCAAAAGCTGCAATTCCATGATTCTATAATCCTCTATAAAATAATAGGTGTAATGGCATAAGGGCTATGTAATCATAAAGCACTGTTCTGTACAGATGTGCATTATTAGTGACTTTATAGCAGTTTCTTATATATTATACAATCTAGTGCAGGGCCCAGTATGCAATAATTTTGTTGTTTAGTTGTTTTTCTGTTGTATCTAACTCTTCATTATTCCCTTTGGAGTTTTCTTGGCAAGGATACTGGAGTAGTAGCTCGTTTTACAGATGAGGAAACTGACACAAATAGGGGTTAAGTGGTTTGTTCAGGGTCACTCAGCTAGTGAGTATCTAAGGCCAGATTTGACTTCAGGAAGATGAATGTATCTGACTCCAGGCCTGGTGCTCTACCTACTACACCATCTAACTGCCCAGGCAATGATTAGGTATTCAATAAAATCTATAGGGTAGTTAATAAAAACTACTCTGATTTGACCTTCAATACAATCCCCTAAGTTGGGTCAGGTATAATTATCTCCTTTTGACAAATGAGGAAACTGAGATCCAGAGAAGTGAGCCTTAGATAATCTCAAATGATGATGATGATGATGATAACTCATAATTTTTTAGCACATTTAAAGATTACAAAGGAGTTTTCTCACCTCAATCCTGTAAGATAAGTAGCATAAACCTTTTTAAACCTATTCTATTTATTGTGCATATCTTTGTGCATATGTTTTATATGCCCATTGTGTGTATATCTTAGATGTACTTACATAGGTTCATATTTTCTCCTCTAGTAGAATGTAATTTCCTTAAGTACGGGATTATTTCACTTTTTTTCATTGTATCCTCAATACCTAGCATAGTTCCTGGCACATAGTACGCACTTAATAAATGCTTATTGATTAATTTCATATAGGAAGTACTTCATAAATGTTTTTTAAATGAACGAGGATTTTTTGAAAGAAAAAAAGGATATACATTAAAGTAAAGCACTAAGTATAGGTCACAATTTTTCTACATGCTAGGTTGGGGTGGGGTGGGGCAGGAAATGTGATCTATAATCAAAACAATAGGATAATTCTTACAAATACTGTTGAGTCAGAGACTTCAAGGCAATTTGTAAGCATGAACATATTATTCTTATCCATGAAATACACATGGAAACATGACATAATATCTCTATTGATTCTGTTGATAAAATGTCTTAATTCTTCTTTTAAATATAATCACTTACCTCAGTGTATTTTCCAAATACAGTCGAATAACTCTTCTGGTCTTGGTTTCTTAGTTGTAACTTTAGACTTCGACAGCATATGCTAGCTTTTTTCAATAACACTGTTCTCTCTGTTCAAGTCAAGGAAGTATAATGAACCATTGTCTACTACAATCGCCAACATATGAGGTTTCCTCAAAACTAATTGGTAGAGAAAACATTTTTTTCTTCATCAAGTAGCTTGCCCAGGAGTTGGGAAAACTTGAAATGGATATCTGCAATAGGATTTCACTGCACATAAATCTCAAAACCAGTATTATGTCAGCATGGGCTGCTACAAAAGGTAGAAGGCTGTGGTCTGGAACCCTACGTTCTAATCTTGCCTTTCCTACTAACTGTGTGACCTTGGGCCAGTGACCTAGATTTGTAAGAATACAGAATGTTAGAATCAGAAGGGACTTTAAAGAGAGACAGTGGTATATGTTGGTAAGCATTTAATAAGTACCTTAATAAGTACCTACTTTATGCCAGGTGGCAGGTAGTTGGCACAACATTTAAAGCAATCAGTTTAGAATCAGGAAGACTTTTAATGAGTTCAAATCTGGCCTCAGACACTTACTAGCTGTGTGACCTTCAACAAGTCACTTAACCCTGTTCATCTCAGTTACTCAATTGTAAAATGAGCTGGAAGAGGAAATGGCAAACCATTCTCATGGTTGCCAAGAAAATCCAATTAGGGTCATGAAGAGTTGGACATGACTGAAAAACAACTGAACTACACCAAGTACTGTGCTCAGATATAGGAATTCATAGTAAATAAGGAAACTGTTGTTATCGTCCAAAGAACATACATTCTACTTAAGAAAGTAGCTTTTTGAGCCTACGGATTATCTCATCCTTTACATTTGTATACTTAGCATCAAGCACAGTGCCTGGTATGTAGCAAGTACTTAAAAAATTTGTTGATTAATTGACAATTTGATTAGAGTCCAAATCTCAATGTTCAATAGCTGATGGGCCCTGAACAAGTAATGTACCTTTTTTTGTGAGGCAATTAGGGTAAGTGACTTGCCCAGAGTCATACAGCTAGTGAGTGTTATGTGTCTGAGGCTGGATTTGAACTCAGATCCTCCTGACTCCAAAGCTGGTGCTCTATCCACTGCACCACCTACCTGCTCTGTGATGTAACTTCTGTAAGAAATAGTTTCCTCTTCTATAAAATGGGTGTAATGAATACTGCTGGTCTGACTATCTCAAAGCTAGTCCAGCTACATTTCATCCTCAGGATTCTAGTAGTATCTCCAAGGGGTGAGGCAAGTCTTTTTTTGTTTGTTTGTTTTTCCCTTCTGTTGGCATCTTTCCTTTATTTAGGTAACTTGGATATTGATTTCTTAATGCCCTCAAAATTGCACCTCCTTCACCACAGGTCTCCCATATATACACTTCATCACATCTTGCTCTTTTTCCCATCTTTGTACTCTTAAATTACATTTTTGACTCCTTCTATCTCTGAGACTGGGATGTTAGGGTCCAAGTGGTGTGGTTTCACTGTTCTTAATGAAGAAAACAATCTGTTGAAATGGTTTTTGCAACTGTTTTCCACTTTTTTTCTGCTTATGGTCCTTTATCCTCAAATGCCCTTGGGATATATTTGCTTATTTGGAAGCCTTGCAAGTTTTTCTTAAACTCAGTTATCCTCAATGGCTTCTGTCTATGCTTTATGATATGACACTCCTCATAATTGTCCATCAACCTTCTTTGGAGGATTTTTACAAATAAGTTTATATTTCAATGTAGCATTGCCTTTGGCAGTCATCTCTATCCATTTTGGAAAATATGTCAGATGTTTGCTAGCTAAGGTGTTTTCTGGGCTCTTTTGTTCTCTTTGCTGTGACAATTAATTTACATTCATTAATCTTCTAGATATAATTATTACAGTCAGTTGATGTCATTTATACTATCCATTTCCTGTTTTTTTATTTTCAATTACCTGTTTAAATAGTTCAGGGTTAAGTGAATGCAATAGTATGCCACATCTCCATCTCTTTTTTAGTCTGCTTAAAATCAGACTATCAACTCATTAGAGCTAAACTCAGAATTAGTAAACAAAAATTCATAAAAATCTATTGCAACCTAGAAGAATCGTGAAATTGATTAGTTAGAAACAACAGTACAATATCCTATTAAACACTTTGGTATCAGTTTAAGGTTTGGGTGCAGGAGAGAGTTTAACAATATTAGTTTCCTACTCTTAGCTTTAACATTCCTACCTAGTGCCTTCTCCAAAAATATTTTAGGGGAATAAAGGCCATGTATAAGTCATTTAGGGCAGCTAGGTAGCACGGTGGATTGAGAGCTGGGCCTGGAGTCAGGAAGACCCCCGAGATCAAATTCAGTCTTAGGCATTTACTATCTGTGTGACCCTGAGCAAGCCACTTAACTCTGTTTGCCTCAGTTTCCTCACCTGTAAAATGAGCTGGAGAAGGAAATAGCAAACCACTCCAATATTTTTGCCAAGAAAACCCCAAAGGGGCCACAAAGAGTCAGGTATTACTGAAAAACAACCAAACAAGAACAAGAACAACAACTATATCAAGATAAGCTATTTATTTGTGAATTTTAGGAAATGGATTAGAATGGAGTGATAGGAGTACTCACATAGGAATCTGACAATTACAATTTAAGAAAGATGCTGATAAGTTTCCATATCTAGAGAGCATGAACCAGTGAAATGAGTATGTCATATGAGTATCAAGTAGAAACAATAGGTATGTTTATATCGGAGAACTTAAGTCTCAGGAGAGGTATGATACTTTTCTTCAAGTATTTTAAGAGCTACCACATGGAAGCTACCACATAGAAAGAGTATTACACTTACTCTGTTGGGCCCAGAGAAGAGAACTAGGAGCAGTGAGTAGAAGTCATGCATGAGGAGATAAATTTAGGTTTGACATCAGTAACAATTTCTTAATAATTAGAGTTATTCAAAAGCAGAATGAACTGCCTTGAGGGGTGATGGGCTCCTTCATTGAAGAGCTTCCATCAGAAGATAGATGACTACTTGTCAGATATGTTAGAGTGAGGCTCTCTTTGGTGTTTGGTTTAGACTTGATAACTCCCTTGTAACCCTCAAATTCTCTGATCCTGAAGTCTGCAATCACATTCTGGATGAACAGTTTCAGAGGTGCTCTAAAGGTGATTCTTTTGATAGAGGTTGAATTAGATAGACTCCAAGGTTCCTTTCAATGAAGATTTTGTGATTTTAAGTAAGATTCCTTCAAATTCTAACACTCTATTAGGCTATAGGTCTATGATTCTAGGAATTCCAATAGAGGGAATTATGGGAAGAAGTTGCTAGATTGAGAGCATCTTTGTTGCAGTCCATCTCTACTTTAAAACAAAAGTCACACTATCTACCTCTCTCTCCATTAGAATAAAACTATTCCAGTAAGTATGAATTCTTGCCCTTGTGTGTAAGTGTGTAATCCCTTTAAAAATGTACCTATATTTTGTAATGAAACAATGAAACAAATTAACTACATTAATGTAAGTTAAAATGCCATTAAAAGAAAGATATTCTGAATGAGTTTAAAACCAATAATGGTCCCAGAACATAGATATTCAAACTTGCTACCCTCCTCTCAGCAAAGAGCTATGGAACTATTTGACCCAAAAGGGCTTTTGTCAGACAGACACAGTCACTGTTATCAGATATTTTTGCCTAAACGGTTTTTCTTCGGTAGGTTCAATAAAGGATGGAGATGAGTAAAGGCAAGGGAGGAGGATATTTTCAGAAATGACTGTGATATAAAACCAAAAGGCACCAATAAAATTTGCTATTTAAAAAAACTGAAGCCACCATCTGGGTTGAAGTGAAAAGAGTCATAATTTTGAAGAAAAGAACTTTCATATTTTATGCCCATTTGTTGATCACTGTTTTGCATGAGCAGGACACAGATTAGTTTCTTAATGTTTTAAAAAAGTGGATTACTTTGGGGCTCATTCCCCTGAATACAAAGCAAAGCTAAAGGTCAGGGTTGTAGGGGTTGGGAAACAATCAGTTTGTGGGGGAACTTAGAATACTAACAGAGATAGGATTATGACTCTAGCTCTTTATTTGGAAACAAAAACACATTTAAAGTCCTGGAAAAGTTGGAAAATCACCTTGTTCATGTCAGAAAGAACTATATTTTTGGAGCAGGATCAATGATTTTGAAAAATGGAGGAGAATGGATTATTGTAATAACAGCTCACATTTCTAAAAGGTTTTAAGCTTTACAATGAAGTAATTACATGACACCAGTGGACAAAAGAGAGCAGGATTGTTATAAGCACAGAAGGAAGGAAACTAGAAAGTATTTCTAGAGATTAAACTCAAGGCAAGGAAATTGAGACCTTGGGGTATATATTTGGAAGTAGTTGATGGACCAGACACAAAGAACGGTGATTCATGAATCAATGTTCCTATCACTGCTTCCTTTCTGGACCAGGTTCTGAGCAACAAGGAAGAACTGGCTCCTGGAGTAATGGGAACCTTAGGAAAATGAACACTCTGTTTTAGCATTTGTGATAGTGAAAGAGAGGAAATCTGGACATGGTTTGATGTAAACCCTAGAATTTTGAAGAACAGAGTTGAAAATGTTCAAGGAAATTGTAGGCATTGTTTCATGGCCTAAGATTTTACAGGATACTCTAACAATAATAACAGTGACAATAACAATATTAGTTGACATGTACATAGCATTTTTCAGATTTACAAATGGTCTAATTTCTAAGATGTGTAAAGAACTGATTCAAATTTATAAGAATTACAGTCATTCTGTAATTGATAAATGGTCAAAAGCATTCAACCATAGACAGGCAATTCTCAAGACAATAAATATAAGCCACCTATAATCATGTGAAAAAAAAGCTCCAAATCCTAGAGAAATGCAAGTTAAAAGAACCCTAAAGTTCTCTCTCATACATAACAGACTGGAAAAGTTGAAAAATTTTATATATATGTATATGTATATGTATATGTATATGTATATGTATATGTATATATATGTATATATATATATATAATTTTTTTTCAGAGCCTATGGGAAAACATCTACAAGAGTACACTCTTATAGGAGTTGTGAGTTGGCCTAGCCATTTTTGAAAGCAATTTGAAGTTATATTCCAAATTGTGTATTCCCATGAACCAAGGATACCAACTACTAGTCCTCTACTCTAAAGACATCAAAGAAAGGGGAAAAAAATCCAAATGCACAAAAATAATCATAGCAGCTTTTTTGTGGTGGCAAAGAGGATGCCCATTAATTGGGTAACTGCTGGACAAATTACAGCATATGAATGTGATAGATTTCTATTCTGCTCTGAAAAAAAAAACATGAAAGGAATGACCTCAGAGAAACCTGGGAAGATTTATACAAACTGATTCAAAGTGAAATAAGCATAACCAGGAGAACAATTTATATAACAACTTTTTAAAAATGAGCAAATGGAAAGACTTAAGCCCCATGATAAAAATAGTGACAAGCCATGATTCCAGAGGACAGATGAAGAAAAATGCCCCCACACCTCATGAAAGATAAGTAATGGACTAAATATGCAAAATAAGTCATATTTTTATGGGGCAGTTAGGTTGACACAGTAGATAGAGCTGTAGGAGTGGAGTCAGGAAGACGTGTTCAAATCCAGTCTTAGTCACTTACAAGTTGTGTGTCCCTGTGTAAGTCATTTAATTTCTGTTTATCTCTGTATCCTCATCTTTTATAATGGTGATAATAACAGCACCTGCCTATCAGGGTTGTTATCAGAATTAAATGAGATAATGATTGTAAAGAACTTCACACATTGCCTTTATGTAGCAAGCACTATGTAAATGTTAACTGTTATTACTGTTGCTATCATTGTTGTTATTATTTTGGACATACCCAACAGGGAAGTTTTTTTTTTATGATTGTGCATATTTTTATAAAAGGTTTTGTTTTTTTTTCCCTGAAGGAAGTGAAAATTAATGCTTATTAATTGAAAAAAAAATTCAAGAAAATCCCTAAGAGACAGACAGACAGAAAGAAAGAAAGACAGAGACTCATACAGAGAGACAAAATAATAGTGCCATCCTCTTAGGCATCACAGATTTAGAGTTGGAAGTATTCTTAGAAGTGAACTTGTTTGATTCACTCTTCCCCCTACCCAACTTATATGTAAGAAAATTGAAACACATAAAGCTTAAACCTAGGTGATGAAGTGGATAGAGTGCTAGGCCTGGAGTCAGAAGGCCTAAGTTCAAATCTAGTCTCAGACTCTTATTAGTTGTGTGATCCTGGGCAAGTCACTTAATGCTGTTTGTCTCAGTTTCCTCATCTGTAAAATGAGCTGGAGAAGGAAATGGCAAACTGCTCCACTATCTTTGCCAAGAAAACCCCAAAATGGGCTCACAAAGAATTGGACAAGACTGAAAAATGACTAAACAACAACAATTTGGTCTGGACGGGACCCTGGACTCTCCAGGAGAATGCCAGCAGATCACGAGATCTGCCAGATCTGCCAAGCTAGAAAGATATTAGATATATGCCCAGTGACAAACTATGAGTTCTCATTAGACTGTGAGCTCTTGAGAAAACAAGCTGTCTTTTGTCTTTGTTTGCATCCTCAGAGTTTAGCACAGTACTGAGAACATAGTAGGTGACTTAATAGATAGTTATTGATTATCTGGTTGACTGCCCTTTGAGCAACAGCTGAGAAAAAAATTTAGAGTGGCTCAGCCCTACATCTTAGTTGATAGGCAATGAAATTTATGACCAGATCAATTCATTAAGACTTTCTATTAAATAATAGAATGATTGTGGTATACACAAGTGAATGGACTCTCCATATCACAGAAGTTAGGAGAGATCTCAGAGCGCAGCTCATGACTGAACAAGAATCTCTGTTCCAATACATCTGACATGCTGACATTCATTGAAGTTCTTCCAGTGAGGCAGAAACCCACTCCTTCTGGAAATGGCTCAGTCACTTTTGAATAGCTCTAGTTGTTAAGAAATGTTTTCTTACATGAAGCCCAAGAATGCTCTGTTCTACTTTGTTTTTCCTTCTGGAGCAAAGAAGCACAAGTACAGTATGTTCTTTCTTAAATATGATAGCTTTACAAATCCTTAAAGAAAGCTATCATGTCGCCAGGACTAATCATCCACAGTTCCTTCAACAGATCTTCAAATGGCATGTTTTGATACTCTTCAACATCCTTGTCACCCTATTTGAATACTCATCTGTTTCTTAATCCCTTTTCAAAAGTTTGGCATTCAAAACTGAACACAATACTGCAAATGTGGTCCAACCTGGACAGCACATGGATCTGGACACCATGCCTTTCTTTATGCAATCTAAATTTCCTATTAACTTTTTTTGGCTCTCTTATTTCCACAATTGATTTATAAGGAATTTACATTTGACTAAAACCTACAGATCATTCTCAGATTGACCTTCAAACTAGACATCCCTCCTTTACTCTTCCCCTGTGAAGTTAACTTTTTAATCCAAGAGAAAGGCTTTTCATTTGTCCTTATGAAATCCCATCATATTAGATCCAGCCTACTTAAATCTTTGTCTAAAATCTTCATCCTTTGAAACTTGCCATACAACATTGGTGGAATTTACACTAGAATAACTGATGAATAGATAAATATTTTAATTGATACCAATGAGATCTTACTCCAACTTTTTTTTTCTTTATGGTTTTAAATATTGTAATTATTTTATTTTATTTGTCAGAGACAGCATGCCATTGCAAAGATATTCCCTTAACATCAGCAAGAACTGGGATCAAGTTCTATCTCTGACATGTAATGGCAATTGATGCTATACATGTAACAACCTCTCAGAACCAAAGGAAAACCTCTAAGACTGTAAGTTTAAACCAGGTATCAATATACATTAGTTAAAGAAATCTCACAAGGAGCTCCCTATACCAATGGAATCATAGGTCCATTTTTAAAGGGAATGAAAACTTACACAACTTACTGAGACTTACTACAATTAGCTAGGATGATCCTTGAGGAGGCAACAGACACATAAAGCCCATACCTGGGCCTCTAGTTGAAGCCTCTCCAGTACTCAATTGCCCATCAGAATTTGTGTTCCTGCTGGTATCACTTTGCAAACCTCCATGTCATTACGAAATATCAAAGGAATCAACATAATTGGATCTTCATTGTCTTAAGGTCAAAGTCTAAGTCTTTTGCTTGGGTAGTATTGTATTCCTTACTGTGCCTAGCACAGTGTTGGACAACCTCTGAGTACTCAACAATTATTTCTGAAAATCATAGAATCTCAGACTTGGAAAGGTCAAAGTACAACTTGTCGAATAGGATTCAGTCTATATCAGATCACAACATCATAGAATTTCAACAATTACTTGGATTTCAGAAGTCACCTGATCCAATCCTTACCCAAAACATAAATCTATACCTAGAAAAATGCCTGACAAATGAAGCCTATTAGAAAGTATCCCATGAGAGGAAACTCACTACTTCTGGAAACAGTCCATTCTACTTCTAGACTGTTTTAAGTATTAAGTTGCTTTGTTTGTTTGTTTGTTTGTTTCTTTTTCTTTTTTCTTTCTTTCTTTCTGTTTCTTCCTTCTTTCCCTCCCTACCCCCCCTTTTTTTTATTCCTTACAGTGAGCCAAAGTTTACCTCTCAGAAACTTCTGCCTATTGCTCCTAGTTCTCCCCTCTGGGGACAAGCAGAGTAAGCCCAATCCCTCCTCTACATGAAAGCCCTTCAAATATTTGAAGGTCGTGATCTTTATTGCTTAATCCTTCTCATCAGCAGGCTAATAAATCTCATTTCATTTAAATAATCAATATGTAAAATGGCTTCAAATTCCATTATTATCTTACTTTCCCTTCTAGCTATCATTGTCCATCTTAAATGCCCTGTCCATTTTAATTGGGTTGCTTTGACCTGGACACACCAATCCAAATGTGCTCTACCCGAGAATAGACTATGGTAGGACATTTGACCCCCAAGTTCTCTATCCCATAGCATAATACAAATTCCTGGACACTCCTTAATATAGAGAACATTTCTGTTCATTTTTCCACGTCAATTGCCTTGTTCTGGAGGATATCGTGTGCTTACGGTCAATGCTAAAATACAGCACAATGTTTAAGAGCATAACAGGATATCCTATATGAATAGTAGTTGCCTTCCAGGGGTAATAGTCAGGACTTCAGAAACACAAAGGAGAGAATGAAAGGAAGTAGCCACATAAACTAACTTTCTTAAGATTTCATATTTGTAAGTTCAAGAGGAAGTTCAAAGGATGATTCTGCATCTTAAACAGCATCAGTGATAAGAAGCCAAAAGCATCCACATCTGTGGTAAAATCAACATGCTTATTCCTGACAGCAAAAAGGTGACTTGGAAAAGGGAACTGCCCCAGAAAGCCATAGGAAAGGTTAAAATAGATGTGTGGTATTTCAAACTCTTGCCAAAGACAATAATAGATTCATCATCTTTCTAATCTCCTAGGGAAATGGACAGGTGACTGCAAAGTCCTGGCGTAAACTTCTTGTGAGGTAGGGAGACAATAGCTTTTTGTCTCCCCAAGATAACCTTGGACTACTCCTAGACATTTTACACCATGTAAAATATGGAAAGAAGAACCAAATGGCATCCACTTGAGTTGTCATGAAAGAACGAAGGCAAAATAAATTGTTATAGGCATGAGAGCTTTTGTGGCACAGTGGAAAAGGTACTGTATTTCGAGTCAGAAGATCTGGGTTCAAAAATCTACTCTGCCACTTATAACTAGTGTGATCTTAGGTAGATCTCAACTTCAGTGGACCTTAATTTCTTCATATTTGAAAAGAGTAGGATGGAATAAATTATGATCTCTTCCAGCTATAAGACTATTATTCTTTTAAACCACATTTTTTAAAAATTTATGATAGGTTTGAAGTATCCAATTACACTGTACTTTTAGGACTGATAAATGGTTGCTTTCTATGTTTAAGCAGAGGATTGACTTATTTCTCTCATTTTCTTTAGGGAAGAAAGTTAGACAGTTGTTTGAATAAATGGAAAATCTGCAGCCAAACAGAACATCAAGTTAAATTGGTACACATCCCATATTTTCTCTGTTTAAGGGTTGTTGTTTTGTAACAAAGGATAGGGGAACATTACATTTGTGTAAGGTAAAGATATTGACTGCTGTAGACCTGAGGTCAAAGTTCAAACCACAAACTTACTCTCTCTATTTTCAAAATGGTGTAACTGGTGGTAAAAAGTAGCAACTAAATAGTCAAGCTTTTTTCCTATCTGTCAACAGGGAGGAAGTATATTAGAGTGTCATAAAGGTTGTACCAGGAATAATAAAACATGAGTTATAGTTTTGATAATGCTACTTACTAGCTATGTGGTGTGGGTAAGTCAATTCTGGTTTCTTGCCCTCAGTTTCTTCCTTTTTAAAATGAGGATGTTGGATTAGATGACCCCTAAAATCCATCTATTTATATTAATAATTCTAAGTCATATTTGTTGCTAGTATCTTCAATATTTTGACCCGTCTGAGGATATTGTTTGCCTAATTGATTCATCCACCTGATATGATATAGATGGTACTTCTAATAATTTGTTCCTTTTCAATCAATCAAAAACATTTATTAAGTACTATACTTACTATGTGCTAGGCCAGAGGTGGGGAACCTATGTCCTTGAGGCCACATGTGACCTTCTAGGTCCTTGGGTGTGGCCTTTGGACTGAGTCTAAGTTTTATAGAACAAATCCTTTTATTAAAGGGATTTATTCTGTGAAGTTTGGATTCAGTCAAAGGCTGAGGACTTAGGACTTGAGGACTTAGAGGGCCACATGTGGCCTCGAGGCTGCAGGTTCCCCACCCCTGTGCTAGGACTGTGATAAATACTGGGAAGACAAAGACAAAGCAAAATATTTCCTTCTTTCAAGAAGCTTATATTCTAATTATTTTTCCCACTGACCAAGATTTTTCCAGTTCGATTGTAGCATGACTACTGCATGTAGCCACCCAATCTGAAATTCAGTGAGACTCCAATCCTTCCTATGTTCATATGTGACATCATTGATTTGGCTATAACCTGAAATAGTGTGACTTGTCATCCAACCAGGGAAACTCTTCAATGCTCTTTTCATCCATATCTTCCATACAGGAGATATATCTCCCTCTCCAAACTGAATGAGGCAACTCTTTGAAGGATGAACACATAACATATCTCCAGATCTATATATTAGAGGCCTTTCTGGCTTCAGAGGACCTTCTAGAGCTTTCAAGAATCCTAGGCTATCTTTTGCCACAAGAGGACTTTGGTCACGAAATCTATTGGGTTTTTAGTGCAGTTTTTGATTTTTTAGTATTTTAATTGAGGACTTGGATGAAAGGACAGATGACATACTTATAAAATTCACAGGTGATCCAAAATTGGATTGAAATAACTTTCATGTTGAATATCTAAATCCAAGAAAATGAAATGTAATGGTGATGAGAATATGGTCTTACACTTGGAGTTCAAAAAAGAAATTGTACAAACATGGCAGACATGTCTAGCCTATATGTGAAATCCTATAAGATCTAGAGATTTCATATACACACATATGCACACTCACATGTACATATATACATGTACATCATATATTGTATCATATTATATGGTATTGTGTTGCATAGTATCTATCTAGGTGGCATAGTACATAGAGCAGCAGGCCTGGAGTCAGGAAGATCTCAGTTCAAATCCCATCTCAGACTCTTACTAGCTGTGTGACTTTGGGCAAGTTACTTAATCCCTGTTTGCCTCAGTTTCCTCATCAGTGGAGTCTTCAGGCAGCATACCTGGCTGACCATTTGCCTTCAAAGTTTATAAATGGGAGCCTGCTTCAAGTATGGGTTAGACCAGATGACAACTTGGGTCCCTTCCAACTCTGTGATTTTAGAATTGTGTGAAAACAACCATGAAAGAGGAAGAGTACAAAGGTGTTAGTGGGAGGTCGTCTTTCTGGGATAGATTTCTCCTTTTCCCCTTTATGAGCCAGAACTCAGCCCAGGTATTACTTCTTCTCTAGTACCTCCCCTGATCTCACAACTGGTAGTGTTTCCTCCTCTTCCAAACTTTAATTACCTCATATGTTCTTTAATTACTTCCCATTTATTCTGTGTATATCTTATACATAGTTATATACATGTTGTTTCTCTCATTAGAGTATAAACCCCATGAGGGAAATAAATATTTTTTACATTTCTTTGTGTCTTAAGGGCTACACATAGGGCCTAACAAATAGTAAGTGCTTAATAAATGCTTTTTGATGGGTTAATATAATTCATAGCTATTTATAAAAACATAGATATAGAAGTGCCTTTGTTTCCCTGGGGCTAGGTGCAATGTTAAAGCCAGCCAGAACATATGTTCCATTTGGAGAAGGAATAAGTTATACTGGGCTAAAAGATTTACCTCTAAGGCTCCTTTCAGGTCTAAATCCCATGATCCTACTTAATTATTGTATTTCTCCCTGTATCCAAGGAAATGCTCTGCATGTAGTAGGCCCTTAATAAATATTTTAAATGCAATTTTTTCCAGTAAGCCAATTTCTCATCTTGTTTCTTCTCTCTCAGAGGCATTCTTACCTCTTCTTTCTCAATCCAATTAGTTGTCAGGTCTCCCCAATTCCAACTCCAAAACATCTCTCTCATCTGCTCCTAATTGATTTATCCACATGATATGACATAGATGGTGTCTGAGTGTTTTAAAGAAGAATTGCTTCCTTTTCAATCAATCCAAAAACATTTATTAAGTACTATAATCCTCTCTCTGCTCAGTCAGTCAGCCAATAAGCATTTATTAAACACCTGTTATGTGTCAGGCACTGTGCTAAGTGCTCAGGATATAAAGAAAGGCAAAAAAACAGTCCTTGCTTTCAAAAAGTTCACACACTTAACACTCAGAAATTTATCACATCTGTCCTGGACTATTGCACCGTCCTCCTAATTGATACCCCCTCTCCAAACCATCCTCCACACCACTGTCAAGACATTCTTCCTAGGACCCAGGTCTGACCATATCACTTCCCTTCAGGGCCTTGAGTAATTATCTTTAGGATAAAATACAAATTCTCTGGCTTGCCACTTAAAGTCTTTCTCAATCTGGCTCCAAATAACCTTTCTAGGCTAATTGCCTATTACTTTACTCTATACCCTTTGCATTTCAGCCAGACTAGCCTCTTTGTTGTTCCTTTGACATGACATTCCATCTTCTAACTCTTTACCTTTTTTTAGGCTATTCACCATGGCTGGAATGAACTCTTTCCTCATCTCTCCCTTGTATAATTTTTATATCCCTAAGGAACTCATGTTCCATCCTTTATGGGAATTTTCTATTCTCTTTAATAGTTAATTCTCTGTTCTCCCTTCCTAAATTATTATGTATATAGTTACATTTTTACTTACTTTGTCCTCTTTTTACCAGCAGTAGGATGTAAGTTCCTTGAGGATTAGGATTGTTTTTGTTTTTCCTTTATATCCTCTCCTCTTAGGACAAAGTTTTATATAAATTATACTGCACCTAATAATCAATAAATAATCAACAAGCATTTATTAAGTGTCTGCTATGTGTCAAGCACTGTGCTAAGCACTGGGGATAAAAATATAAAAGTGAAACAGCTCTGCTTTCAAGGAAACTGTATTCTATGGAAAGGACTTAGAGGTTCCAAACAGCTGAGATGAAACTAAAGATCCACGGAATAGATTGCTTAAAGGCATAGAAGAGTGATATGGAAAGTCATGTTTAGCTACCAGCAAGCAGCCCAGATTGACTTGAGTGCAGGGTATATGAAGGGTAATCTTGTGTCATTATCCTAGAAAGACAACAAATGCATATTGTATTGGACTATATGAAAGTTAAAGCCTACAAGCTCTCCCTCCATCGTGCTCAGAGGCGCAAAGACTCAGTGTGACATACTGGCCTGAAATTTTATAGAGCAAAAGACCCTACCTTCTACTAGGGCCAAGAAAATCAGCGCTGTTTTTTTTTTTTTAATATGTTAACCTTTGCAAAATACATATTGGCTCTGGTAGTTTCCAGATGCCAGATTCCAGCTGGAACATTAGTAGGTCTTTTTAATGAAAAGTGGTGAGTCTAACTTTAATGTTGTAAGACCTGTGAAAGGTACTGAGTACTTTCATACCTCATAAAGGATAGAATGAAACACAACCTTTGTATCTGTGTTGTAATTGGGCACTCTTCTGGATTAATGTCTTGAGACTCTGAAAAGACTGGGATGAATTGCATGCAATTCCTCAAACTGCCTAAAGTCTGTGCCATGAAGAAAATATAGCAACATTCACAATTCTTATTACTTCTGTCATGAAAAAGATTGATCAGAGGACCAATAAAGTTTAATACACAATTAATAAAGTGCTTTGGTGAAGCCACCAACCCATTCTTTTTTGTGGTGACTGTCTAGACAAATGCCTTAACTCCAACCTCTTGGGCTAATGAGAATTTTAAAAAGAAGCATAGAGGAAGGAATACCAAAATTACGGCAAACTGAAAAGTCAAATCTGAGCAATCTATTATTGTCCTGTCAGGCAATATGCAGGCTTTTTCTGTCCCATTCCAGGGCATTGAAATTTAGCCAAAGCTAAACTGGAAGGGACACACGTATAGCTGAAGTCAAGTTATCATTGAGGCTGCCATTACTATGAAAACCTCTCTGGTTTACCCCGAGGGTAGGACATAATCACTTGGAGACATTTTCATTTTCAAACTGTTCACAGGCCTGCACTATAAATAGGTTTAACTTTTTATAACACCTTAGAAATATGGTATAATAATAACAATAAACTTTGAGTTATATTATAGTAATAGCTCAATATACCTGTAGTTGCTCACAGTTGTTCAGTTATTTTAGTTGTGTCTGACTCTTCATGACCTTATTTGGGGTTTTCTTGGCAAAGATGTTGGAGTGATTTGCCGTTTCCTTCTCTGGCTCATTTTACAGATGAAGAAACTGAGGCAAACAAATATTTAGGGTCACAAAGCTAGTAAGTGTCTGAGGCCAGATTTGAATTCAGGAAGAATGACTTCCTGACTTCAGGCCTGGCACTCTATCCACCAACTGCCATAGTATAATAATACTAGGTATAATTGGTGTATGGTATAATAATAATAAACTATAATAAAATAATAGCTCAATACAACTGTAGTTTCTTATAGTTACATTGAGCTTTAAGGTTTATAAAGCACTTAAATATACACATGATATATACACATATATATTACATACATTTATATATATGTGTATATAGAACGACTGTAAATAGTTTCAAATATACTGTATATGTATAGAGAGACTATACAAATATCATTTCTTTATAATGTATAGATGTATAGACTTTACATGAGACAATAGCCATATATAAACTCACTTGATTCTTGCATCTCTTTAAAGTATGAACTATTATATCCATTTTACAGATAAGGAAATGGATATAAAAGTTAAATGGCTTGCCCATGGTCATAGAGCTGGTAAATATCACAGGCAAGATTTAAAACCAGGTCCTCCTGACTCCAAGTTCACTTGTCTCTCCACTATACGACATATCCTGCAGCATGGGATTTTGGCATCAAAAGACTTGAGTTCTAGTCTTGACTCAGCCATTTAATAACTATGTACCTTGGGTTAAACATTGCTTTCCCCTGAGGCTTGCTTTCCTTCTCTATAAAATGAAAAGGTCAGACTATATCCTAGGATATAAATCTAGAAGGGACCCAAGATGTCATATAGTCCAACCTTCTCATTTATACAAGGGATACCCAGAATTCTTGGCTCAGGAAGAAGGCAGATGAAATTCAATTCTTCACTGAGAGCAATAATCCCAAGCACTTTTATGACTTCGTAGGCCAAAGACCTCTGGTGCTTTTCAACTACCCAGCTTTGATGAAGCCATACTGATCAGTAACAAGAACATGATCCTGGAGAGATGGGCTGAACACTTCCAACATGTTCTTAACAGACCATCATCAACCAAAGCTAAAGCTACTTATCATATGCCTCAGGTTGTAATCAGTTCCTCTCTAGCTGAAACTCCAACTGAATGGCATCAAACTTAAGTGGCAAAGTACCTAGTTCCATTCCAGCAGAGATCTGCAGGGCTGGGGGTCCATTGTTAATACAGAAGCTGACTGAATCTTCTGGATTATATGGCAAGAGAAGCCATCCCCAGGAGCTTGAGGATGCTTCCACTGTCCATTTCCATAAAGGAAAAGGAAACAGGCTGTCCTATGACACCCACAGAGGTATCTCTCTCCTAGTAATTGCTGCAAGATCCTTGCCAGAGTCCTTTTTAATTGGCCGATTAATTACCTGGAAGATGCATGAGGCTCAGTGTGGTTTTGGAAAGAGATGTAAAAGGGTTAACATTGTGTTTGCTGCCTGACAACTCCAGAAGAAAGGCTAGGAGCAGAACAGAGGCCTCTACAACATTCATCTATTTGATCAAGGCCTTTGATACTGTCAGTCATGAGGGCTTGTGGAAGATCACGGCAAAATTTGGTTGCCTGAAGAAACTCTTCAGTATTGTACATCAATTTCATGACGTTATGCTTGCCCAGGTTCTGGGTAATAAACTATGCTCTCGTGCTGTCCCAGTCATCAAAGAGTGAAGCAGGGCTATGTGCTTGCTCACATGCTTTTTAGCATGATGCTTTCAGCAATATTGTTGGATGCCTTCAATGAGGATGAAAATAGCACCAAAGTCAACTACCACACTAATGGTAAATTATTTACCTTGAAAAGGCTTTGTAGCCTTCATATCCAAAGCTGAAATGGAAGAAGAGTTGGTGTGTGACTTTTTGTTTGCAGATGATTGTCCACTCAATGCAGCCTCTGAGGCTGAGATGCAATAGAGGATGCTGTTTGTGTTAATTTTGGCCTAATTATTAGCCCCAAGAAAACAGAGGTTCTCCACCAGCCAGCAGAGATCATCCTTATGTGAAACCATTGGTTAGTGCAAATGGAGAAATTTTGAATGCTGTGGATATACTTGGTAATATACTTTCTTTTTTTTTTTTTTTAAAATTTTTTTTTTGTCAAGACAATTGGGGTTAAGTGACTTACCCAGGGTCACACAGGTAGTAAGTGTCAATTGTCTGGTCTGAGACCAGATTTGAACTCAGATCCTCCTGACTCCAAGGTCAATGCTCTATTCACTGTGCCACCTAGCTGCCCCACAATATACTTTCCAAGGATGTACACATAGATGATGAGGTTGACACATGCATTGCTAGAACTAGCTCAATGTTTGGGAATCTCTGAAGGAAAGTGTGGAAAAGAAGAAGTATTAGACTGCCTAGCAAACTGAAGATCTAAAGAGCCATTGTGCTGACTTCATTGTTGTATGCCTGTGAAACCTGGACAATCTACCAGCACCATACCAAGAAATTGAATCACTTCCATTTGAATTGTCTTAGGAAAATTCTAAAAATCACTTGGTAAGATAAGGTACTGTACACTGAGATCCTTTCTTGAGCTGAACTGCCAAGTATTCAAACTCTACTGCAGAGAATACAATTCTGATGGGTTGGCCATGCTGTTTGAATGCCAAACATACATTTGCCTAACAGTCTGTTTTACAGAGAACTTACACAAGGCAAATGCTCACAGGGAGGTCAGAAGAAGTAATACAAGAACACTCTCAAAGTCTCTCTGAAAAATTCTGGAACCAATTGTAAGAAAAAGGAGACATTGGCACAGGACTGCCCAGAACGGCATGCCTGCGTCAAAGAAGGTATTGTGCTCTATGAGCAAAACAGAATTGCAGTAGCTCTAAAAAAATGTTAAATGCACAAATTTAGACATCTCCGCTCCAAATATTCATATGAAATAGTTGTGCTCAATCTGTGGTAGAGCCTTTTGAGCTCACATTGGTCTTATGGGCCAGTTAGACATCCTGTACCTTGACTCCAACATAGTAATGTCATTTTGGTCCCCTTTGAGCATGAAAGACAATGACCATTTTATGGAGAACTTGCACAAGGTAATAGCTCACATGGTGGTCAGAAGAAGTACGAGGACACTCTTAAGGTATCTCTGAAGAACTTTAATATTGTCTATGAGGCATGAGAAATGTTGGCACAGGACCAGCCAACATGGCATGCCTGCATCAAAGAAGACTCCATATTCCATAAGCAAAGCATCATCACAGAAGCACAAAAATGTGAGACGAGCAAATACGGAGCCACTCCTGCACTGAATGTTATAACGGACCATTGGTGCACTCTCTGTGTTAGTGCCTTCTGAACTCATATTGGACTGATCAGTCACAACTGAACATACCTTACCCTGACTCCAGCATTGTGATGTCATTGGTTTTCTTTGAAAATGAAAGGTAGACAACAAACAACAAATAACACCATGACCCAGGGAGGTGAAATGACTTGTCTAACACCTAGTAAGCAGCATAGCTGAGAGGTGAGCCACCGACGTGCGACTAAAATGCAGTGATTTTTCCACCGTGTTTCCTCCCTTTCTAATGCTTCTTCTTCCACTAACATTCTATGGCTCTAATTCTGGGGGATTGAGTTCTGAGAGAGAGAAGGACAGTCACAAGCATGACCGTCTTCTCTACCCCAGAGTGGAAAGAGCTGGTTCAGTGGAGGTTTCTCTTTATTTATTTTTTAAACCACATCTGCTTCTCCAGAGGCCGACCCACAGCTATGGTCAATGATTCCTGGATTTCTTGTTGCTGTGGAAAAAAGGAGGCAAGTGGGCTCAGAAGGAATGTTTGCAATTGGCAAGGTGCCTCCAACAAATGCAAACAGGCAGAAGGCATTTCATGTCTACGTGTCCCTGTGCCATGCCGTGTTGGTTTTCCTGTTTCAAGAATCCCCAGAGAATTACAGACTGAGTAGCTTTCAGAGACTCATTCTGGGTTGTGCTAAAGGAAGAGTCCATCCAACAGGTGGGGGTGGGGAAGAACACATGGACTGAAAATTTTGTCAGTGAGAAAAATTAATTCCTTAATGAAGTTTCAGTATTTTTAAAAGTTGCTTCAGCAAAATAATTGTGGTAATGATAGGGATAATGGCAGGATGGGGGTGGGAGGTGGGGACAGTGACAGTGATAATAATTGCTGACAACCAAAAGAATGTATATTGTGGAATGAGCCCTTGACATGGAGTTATGTGAACTTGGTTTACACCTTGACCTTGACATTTAATAGCTGTATTTCAAGGCACTTAATGCTCAAAGCCTCATTTTATTTTCCTCTGTAAAATGGAGATAATAATGACTCTGATATTTACCTCATTAGACTTTTATGAGGAAAACAATTTAAAATTTAGAACTGTTATTAGTGAGGTTGGGGCAGATGAAGTATCCCAAAAATTTGTATAGTATTTGAAAGTTTTCAAAGCACTTTATTGTGGGTTTTTTGGCAAGCAATTGGGGTGAAGCGACTTGCCCAGGGTCACACAGATAGTAAGTGTCAAGTGTCTGAGGCTGGATTTGAGATCTCAGGTCATCTTGACTCCAGAACAGGTGCTTCAGCAATGTGCCACCTAGCTGCTCCTAAAGCCCTTTATTCAAAATCATCTTGAGAGCTAGGGAGTGAAAATATTATTGTCCTCATTTTAGTGAAGCAGGTGGCTGAGAGATCGGATGGTTTGTTCTTTGTTACATGCTTCAGAAGTGTCTAGAGTAGTATTCTAACCCTGATCTTCTGGCACCAAGTCCCAGATTTTATCCCAAGGGATGGGGCAAGGTAAGGTTAGTACTTGTGCACTGGAGCCAGCTCAAAATGACTCATGAGAACTGACTTTAAAAATTTTCAGTGTATGCATTTACATCTTCAAAATCAGAAAAACTTGCTACAAAGCAGGACTTGATTGATTATCTTGTTAATTGTCTAACCTTATGAAAATGATGGGAAAATGTTAGTAATACAAATTAAACTTAAGACACCTCTGAGTATGTGTGTGGAAGGAGACTTTCTGAAAAAGTATTTACTCTTGGCAGCTCCCCTGAGTAACTGATGTAATATGGAAAAGGGATGAGAAAACAAAGGGTTAGTTTTCTTCAAGTATTTGAAGACCTTTCATATAGAAGAGGAATTATACTTGTTCTGTTCATGTCCAGAGAGAAATACTGGTGGCAATAGGTAGACATAGATCACAAGCTGATTTAAGAAAGACTTTGATGATGATCAAAACTGCCCAACAATGGAATGGGCTGCCTAATGAGTTAGCGAGTTGGACTTCACTGGAGATGTGCAAGAAGTTGGTTACTACCTCTCAAGTATATCGCAGATGGAAATCCAACTGAGGCCAATACATTGGACTATAAAGGCTCAAAGGTCCTTCCCAACTCAGATTCTAGAACTTTATGAGCCCCCAGAACTGCTACCTGGTAAAGACACATTTTCTGTCTTCAGAAGCACACTCTTTGAAAGAATGGACTTTGATTACACAGGGTAATCTCAAGGGTGGGAGGAAGCAGGGATAGAGAGAGAAGAATCTCCTTGCCCTGTTGTCTGTCACCTGTTCTATATTTAAGGGTATCAATCATTATGGGGGCCGTTACCATGTGATTCACCGTGACATAAATATAGACTAAAATATAAAATATGCTAAAATCACTTCAACATTCAATTTTCCTAGCCCTGGAATATTTTCATTTCTAATCTTATTCTTTTTCCTCTTTGCCTCACTCAGATAGTTCTATTTTGGACATTTATTGTGTTTGTAATGGATCTGAAGAAAATCTTCCCAAGCTCCTATTCTGAAATATTTTTTGGCTGGATCTTGTAGCGTTCAAAAATAATGGCCAGACCTACTATCAAGGACAAAGCATGTGTTCTAATACAGTATACAAAAATGCAAAACAAAATATACCTCCCCTTTTCTTGCCTCTCAATCTAATTTTAAAAGACATACACAAACATCTACATATAAAAGTTTGTCCAGTAAAAGTTTTCTTTTCTTTTAAAAAAATTCTAAGCTCTGCCTGGTAAAATTAGCTCTAGTGCTTATTTTTAAACTTTCTTCTTAAAATAGGAATATTAATCACTGATGGAATTCTAAAGAAACTTTTAGAATTCACAAATAAATTATAGCATTTGTGCTCATAAAACACTTTTTTACCTGGTGCGGCTTGTTCTGTGATCAATATAATTAGTACAGTCTCAGGGGTCTAGAGATCAGGGTTCTAGTCTTCACTCTGGTGGTCAGTTACACTAAAGTCTTGGGTTACAAACCACATGCCTTTCTGGACCTGGTTATTTTTTTCAATGACTAACTGGTTTAATGGATTCATAATCGCATCTATGTTTGTATACCCTCTCTCAAGGTACCTCATAACCCCATTACACTTTCCCATTCTGTAGGATCCATATTTGTATCTTTCCACAAATCTTCCAGTGAGGATCTTCACAGCTAGCTGCTGTAGGACTTCCTCTGGATCTTGTATAAGATCACACATTTAGAATAGAGAAAAACTTTAGATGCTATCTAGCTGAACTTCCTTGTTTTTCACAGATCAAGAAACCATGGCCCATGAAACTTGCCCAAGGTCACAAGGGAACAAGTGGCAAAGCTGAGATTTGAACCCATGTCCCCTAACTCTCAATCTAGTACTGGTTCCATTGTACCATTCTGCATGAAAAGCAGTTCAACATCTGGATTGCTCATCTCTTATCCTTCACCCTTGATAGCTGACCTTACCACCTCCATTTATAGAAATACATTTTCTTGATGATCACCTATTTTCCTTTTTCTATATGTTGTGAAGTAATATAATCTTGCTTACTCTCATCTGTCGTGTATTTTTCCGTTGCCATTTTTGTCACCTGCAATTGCAGTCCTTCTGAGGTTATAGGATCATAGGTCATAAATCTAGAGTCAGAAGAGATTTTTGAAGCCATTTTACCCAACTCTTTCATTTTACAGAGGAGAAAACTGAGGCCCAGAGAGATTAAGGGAGGTGCCCAGGATCATTCAGCAAGTAGCAAATCTGAGATTAAAAATCAGCTTCTCTGACACCAGATCTAACCTTATTTCTACTGTACCATACTCTCCCTGGGTCATGGTGTTTATTCCATGATTTCAAGCCCTGTAGTTTAAGTGGAAGAATATTAGTATTTAAAAGAGATTTTGTATCGACTAGCTATTCAGTGTCGTTGAACATGCTGCACAACTGCTCTACATCTCTCAAATGCTCTTCAGTCTGCTTTCCCACTATTCAATTCTGGTCCCAGCTCAATGTTTATGTAGCACCTATACAAGATTGTGACCTGAGAGATGAGTCCAGTGGTTTGCCCTTCCCAATGCATGGAGACCACATGGCATAGTGGATAAGGCCCTTGACTTGGAGTCAGGAAGACCAAAGTTCATGTCCTGCCTCTCATAATTATTAGCTCTGTGATCCTGGTGAAGTCACTTAATTTTGCTGATTATCAGTTTTCTCATCTGTAAAATGAAAATAATAATAACACCTACCCCACTGGGTTATTGTGACGTTATTAAATGAAATAATGTAGGTAAAGTGCTTTATAGATCTTAGATACCCAAATAAATGTAGCCACAGTGATGATGATAATGATAATGATATTGATGATCTCATTAGTTGTAGGATATTAATTCTTCTTCCACTCTGATTTTCCATTTTGGGTGGCCAGGGCAAAATCTGTTAAGTGCTTGGGAATTTCATTGTAGAAGCTAAATGATTTCCTAGGGCTCAATGGAACCAGCGCAATATGACCCACAAACAGGGACATCTATGGAACCTCTTGGATTAGATTTTGCTAAGAATATTCTCTTGGATAGTGATGGACACCCTTAAGGAGTATGCATTTCCTTGAATTATGCCTTGTTTAGAATTCATATTTAGTATATTACTGATTTTAAGGTGAAATTTGTATAAATTAAATTCATAATATCATTATTTGACCTTGAAGAGAGCCTAGATGTGATCTTCCACCTCAACCATTTTAAAGATGAAGAATGATGCACAGGAAATGGAAGTGACTTATTTTTCCAAGGACATGCAGCTAGTAAGAGTAATTCAGTGACCAGGATGGTGACCAAAGAAAATGCTATATAAGGACTCCTTAAAAGAAATTAGATTGTTTAACCTGAGGAGGAAAAGACTTAGGAAGAAAGTGATAGTTATCTTCAGCCACTTGAAGGCATCCTTCTTATGTCTAAGAGGGATGAAACTTGTTTTGGTTGGAACCAGAACTAGGAGAAATAGTGGAAATTGCAGGAAGGAAGGTTTTGGTTTGATATGGTGGTGGCGGGGAGACTTCCTAATAATTATAACAACTAGCACTTATATAAAGCTTTAAGGTGTGTAATGTGGTTTACAAATGCAATCTCATTGTATCCTCACAATAATCCTGGGAGGTAGGTATTACTATGAGGAAATTGAGGCAGACAAAAGTTAAATGATACATCCAGTATCTGAGGCTGGCTTTCAATTCATGTTTTGCTGACTCCAGGTATAACACTGTATCACCATATCACTTAGCTGCCAATTAAAGCTATCCTAAAATGAAGAAGACTTACTCAGGAGGTGGCGGGCTCCTTATCACTGGATAGCCTTCAGGTGGAAGCTGGGTAACCACTTGTTGGGAAAAAATATTGAAGCGATGCCTGTATCAGTATAGAAATGGGGGCCAAGTTGTAAATTGCCATTCAAGTAGCTTACACATGATGTATGGAGAGAAAGGACAATGAAGTCACATGAAGTTTTGGTTAATACAATCATATTTCAGTCAACTTAAATATGGTAAAAAGTCACTCCCCCAAAAGAAAAGAAGGGTAAAGAAAAGAAGGGAAAAAAGAAAAAGAAAGAAAAACCAAAAAAGGAGAGGGAGAGGTTAAATTGTTAAGGAAGGAAGAGATGAGTGTTCTACATAAGGTCAGAAGGGATGGGATCCAGCATACAGGTGGAGAAGTTAGCCTTTGAAAGAAGGTCAGTGTGCTCTTTAGAAATATCTCCTGGAAAACTGGAATTTAGGAGCATCTTAATGAGGAGGTTAAAGAAACAATGACTTTCAAAGCTGAATGCTTTATTTCTTTTATATCTCTGTTCCATATCTTTCTTGGGGCCATAAAAAACAGATTAAATCTTTCTCTTTCAAATGTTTACATATTTTCTCCCTTCTATACGATAAGAGAAGGCATCTGTTGGCAAAAAAGTAGACAAGAGGAAAGACTCTGATCAATACTCCCCATTGGTCATTGTCTGGCCCTCCTGAACTGAACTTAGGATTTCCTGACCTTATTGATCTTGTTTTGCCCTGTTCTATATTGCAGCCTTTGCTCACTTTATGCCCCATCCCTGGAATAAATGCCTCATACTCCTAGCTCTCCCTTCTAAAATCTGTGTCTTTAAGGAAGATCCTTATCAGGTGATAGACAATATGGTAAACATTTTGGTGTACTGGAAAGAATGCTAGACCTGTGGTCAAGAGAGTAATGGGGTAGAATCTTACCTCTGACACTTTGCAGCTGCTAGCTATGGTACCATAATCTAGTCATTTAGCTTCCCTCAGACTCAGTTTATCTGTGGAAATGTAGATGCCTCACAAAGTTGTTGGAAGAATTGAATGAAATAATTGCATTTATATAGAGCTTTAAGGCATGCAAAGGTTTTACATACTTTATCTCATTGGCACCTCCTAAGATCCCTGTGATGTAGGTGTTCTTTTGATCCCCATTTTCTGTATAAGAACATAATATTTTAGAGGTAAAGTGACTTGCCCAAGGTCATACATCTAATAAGGATGTAATTCAAGTCTTGTGACTCCATAATCTACTGCCCCTTTCACTGAGATTCCAGTGCAGGTTTTCCTGGCTCTAAATTCAGCGTTCTCTCTACCGTGCTCTCCCCAATAGAGCATAAAACCTGAGTTGGTCTTTATAGGACAGAGAAGACACAAATAAGAGTATGATTTGCCCATTCCAGGTATGGTGGACTTTACAACCATAAAGCACAATATAAACTGAATATCATTTATTATTAAGCCCTCTCTAATCCTTCCCTCTCCCTCTTGAAATTGATTCCTTCACTTTCTTGAATCTCTCATTCATCCCAACCTGGTAATGCACCTTCCTAGTGTAAGGAGGCCATTTCTCATATTACAGACATACTGTGTGGCACCAGGTTACACTTAAAAGTCATTCTAGCTTACTAAGACCAGTCAGAACTTAGGTTCCATGAGCATAGTCTCTGAGAATCAGGATTACCACCACACTGTCATGAGATATCAGGAATTGCTTATATGAGTTGCTGAATAAATATCTTTTGCCTGGCACATAGTAGGTGCTTAATAAATGTTTATTGGATTGAATGGAAGCTGAATTGAGTCAAGGGACCTGTGTTCAAATGCCAGCTCTGCCACTTACCACCTATGTGATCTTGGACAAATCACTTGTCCCATCTTTAAAATGAAAGTGATTGTCTATATGACTTTTAAGCTTCCTTCTAGCTCAAAATCTATGATCCTATGAACTGAATTTATGTCAGTTTGGTTTAAACTCTCATTTCTGATACCTCCAACTAAATTTTAGTTTAGAGTAAAGAAAGAATTGTAGAAATCATTTAGTCCAGTTTTTGTCATTTGATATTACCATTCAAACAGCTTAACCATGCTTGAATGTTCTGTAAAGCACTTAGCACAGTGCCTGGCACATAACAGTCACTTAATAAATGTTTATTTTCCTTCCTTCCTTCCTTCCCTTCCTTCCTTCCTTCCTTCCTTCCTTCCTTCCTTCCTTCCTTCCTTCCTTCCTTCCTTCCTTCCTTCCTTCCTTCCTTCCTTCCTTCCTTCCTTCCCTCTCTTCCTCATTTTACAGATCAGGAAACAGAACCCCATAAAGGTAAAATGATTCACCCAACATCACAAAGCTAGTAAGTGGAAGATCCAGGATTTAACCTCAGTGTCAGAGAACTAAATCACCCTTTCCACTTTGCCTTACTGCCCCAACACATTTTCTTCTTCAGATAACTTGGATCAGAATTATGGGTGTTGTCATTGGCAACTGATTGCTTCACCCTTGAATGTTTTTGGCATTTAATTTCTCTAATTGAACTAAATGCAATCCACAGTCAGCCTGCCTGTGTATGAAGTAGTCACAGCACTATAATAGCCTATATCAAGACACACACACACACACACACACACACACACGTATTCATGCACTTGCACACAGACATGAGGTAGGCCATAAGGGAGACATTCCAAGCCTGGGTATTATTGAGACAGAGACAGAGACAGAGAGAGAGAGACAGAGAGATACAGAGAGAGACAGAGAGAGAGAGACAGAAACAGAGACACAGAGAGACAGACAGAGACAGAGAGAGACAGAGAGATTGATCTTGTGAAGTGCCCAGAGTTGGCACGTCAATCTTCAGGAACAAATTGCTTAATTCAAGACAAAAGGAATGCACTGCTGGGACAAATTTCCAGCAGCCGTTTGCCTTCCCTTCATATGAACATTTGAACTGAAAGAAAAAAAAATGACAACATTATGAGATCTTGACATCTGGAAATTGTGAGGCTTCAAGTTTTCACACTCATCTAATGCGTAGTCTCACATTACAATCGTGTTTAACAGTTACCCATGTGTCACTCAAAGGGAGGCATTGTGAGCAAGAGAAATGTTGGCAACTCAATCCCTTCTGGGCAGAGTATAAGGTCATGATATTAAAACCCTTATCCACAGATGAGCTTCCTTGCATTTTTTCAGAGGAAGAATCATAGAAAGTTAAAGTTGGGAAGGAGGTAGTCTACTCAAACACATCACGTTGTAGATGGTGACACTATCTTTAAAGGATCCTTAAAGAGGAAAAGACTGTACCCAAGGACATACAGTTAATCCATGGTAGAGCTGGGATTAGAGCCCAAGACTCCTGTATCTGTCCCAGGACCCCTAAATCTCTATTTTATAAGTAAAAAGTTACAATAAAGGTTGTTGTCTAAAAAACTACATTTCAACTAAACATTTCTCCAACTGAAATTATTCTATTTATCCCAGACTTGTTCCTCCTTCTGATTTCATTATTTTTGCCTGTGGCAGCAGCATTTACCAATTTGACATTAAGGATATTTTTTGACTTTTCTTTCTCCTTGACCTTTCATTTACAATCAGTTGCCAGGATCTATTGCTTCCATTTTGACAATAGCTCTCACATTTGTCCCCTCTTCTCTATCCCAAATTGTGCACTCTCGCATAATTCCTCATCATTGGCTGCCCAGACTATTATAATAGCCTTCTAACTGGGCCTCTCACTTTCACTCTTTTCCTCTCTTTTCTAACTTTCATTGCACTGTCAGAATAATTTTTTCTTAAATGTACATCTGGGGTAGTCTCATCTCTGCTTAAAACTATAGAATGATTCTTCGATTGCCTAATTCATAAAGTTTGCCCTTTTTGGTCTGACATTCAAGGCCATCTGAAACCTGGCATTAGATTATCTTTCCAGTCTTACCTCTATTCTTGCTCTTCATATGATTTCTTTTTTAGCCAAGTTGGTTTATTCTCTGAACTCTGAATATGACCAGCACTCTCCTACTTTTTTATCTTTGCTCCATTTTTCTCAATGTGGGAATTTTCTCCCTTTCCTATTGAATTTCTACCTGTCCTTTAAATGCCAATTTAAATGCCATATCTTTTAAGGATTTCCCTATGAAAAATAGCCTTTCCCCCTCAAATTTCACCTAGCTCTTTGTTTTTCTCTTCTCTGACATACTCATCATGTAAAATTGCATATTATAGTGATCTGTATTTGCATATTATCCCCTTATTAAATAGTAAACTCCATTAAGAAAGATGTGTCTTATCCAAACATCACATCTCTCCCAAAGATTAATGCTTTGCACAAGGCAGCTATTTAATTAATATTGGTTAAATTAATGATTAAAGACACTTCTATAAAAAAAAATCCCTCTAACCAAACAAGGATATTAAAAGTTTCTTCATCAATAAAAATAATTTTAAAATCCCAACATTCTATTTATCCACCAAATTACCTGGGCTACTGAGTTTTTTGTCCACTAAAGTCAAAGTCAAGTGATAGCCATACCACTAAGTCATACTACTACATGCTAAGGAGGCAAGTGACAATTACAATGTGGATAACATGGATTTATGAGTGATCATCTAAATAAAGGTTAAGATTTAACTGAGTCAGCAAGGCTAAGTATAAATGAAGAATTGCAGAGATAACTGGGTAGAGAATAATAGAGGCAAAAACAAAAAGATCCTCAGTTCACAGAGAACCATATCACCCAAGACTTAACTATGTTTGTTGATTTGGTGTCTGACTAATAATTACTCACTCTCTTTTGGAAGTGAAAACTGAGCCAGGCTTTCAATATGAAGGACTTCTTCTATGCCAGCAATTCAAGAGTCTGTCATTTCATCACAGGTTAGCAAACTACAGTTCATGCAAAATCCTAATTTAAATTAATGAAATAGAAGGCATGACCATTTCATTTTAATGTTACTCACTTCATAAGGATACAGGCTTGACATGGAAGTAACAAAGAGACAACCTGAATGTATCCATAAAATATTAAAAGAGAATAAACAAGGTGAAGGTCTTAGGCATGTTGAATGGGTATCTTATGGGAGATTTCTGGAAAAAACAGGCATAAATAGAAAAAAAAGCACGAATGAGTTACTTTCTGTATGGCTTGAGAGGCATAACCTATCCTATAAAATCATTGGTATATCAAAGCACTGTATCTTAACTCTGCTATTGATTTCTGCCATTTGTCCTTCATTTCAAAGAAGACAGATGACATTGCAGGGTAATCTCTTCACTCATATATGGATTGGATTTAAGTGAGGCAGAGTTACACAAATTTTCAGTCTCATTCTCTTTTTCAGAATCACTGAAATCTAGTGACTAGACAAAAGTCAGGATGCCTGGCAGTGGTCCAGGATGCAATGGATGACCTTGGAGTTTTTGATGTCTGACCAAGCTATAAGCATTCCACAACACCTTCATAGCCATTAGAACAAATTGTTCTCATTCATCCATTCCATCAGGGGAAGTCTTCACATACTTGGGATAGACATTCCCCCTAATTCACTAATGCCTGTCAGTTACCCTCAAAATTGTTTAGCCCATCTGTTGATGGGGTGTGGCTGCTGCACATACTACAGCTTATTGGAGCCATAGGTGAGAGGTGGACACTAAAGATGAATGAATTGCCCTGAAAAGGGCTTGGCAAGCCCTTATACCAGAGATGCTAGTCTTACCTGAACATCCCATACATTAGTGATACCTCAGTGCCATAAATCTTATACATTAACTATTTACTACATTTAAAGGTATAAGTTCCATTATATTCTAAAATGTATAACATCTCCCTGACCAGATGCCATTGCTGACCATAAACCATATTCACTCAATTGGCCATCAGTCTTATTTTCATGAATGATAAAATGCTTTTTTATTCAACTAATGCCCATTAGAAAGCATTAACAGACTGTTCTCTTTATATCCAATATGTTAAAGTGTTTAAAAATACTATTTATTTAATCATTATTAAGTACCTATCATGCACACTGTCCTAAATGCTGATGGCCAATGGAAAGAATGAGAAGAGAAGGTTCACAAATGTATGAACACTAATAGAGGTGAAGTCAGGGAAGATGTTGCAGAGATGAGACGTGAAAATAATTGGCAAGTATTTATTCCTAAAATCATAAGCCTTAAAACTCAATGAGACCTTAAGGATAATCTAGTCCAAACAATCATTTTACAGGTGAAGAAATTAGTGAGGATCCGAATTATATAAATTTCTCAGAATCACATAGGGAATATTTGCATAGGCAGAATTCCATTCCACGTCACTGACACTGACTCTAAAGTCAGAACTCTTTCTAGTAGACACTGTTTTTGCCAAGAATTGAATAAATAACAACAAGCTGAAAAAGAGTCAGAGAAAGGGTCTTGAGCCTTTGCCATGTAAGGAGTTGTTGAAGAAACTATAGATAGTTAGCCTAGAGTGAGGAGACTTGAGGTATTACAAGGTCATGAATCAAGAGCTAGAAGGGACACAGAGGCTATCTGGATCATTTCACAGAGAAGAAATCTAGAGAAGTCATGTGACTTTCCCAAGGTGACAGAGGAAGTAAGCATTAGAGGAAAGTTTTGAAACCAGATGCTCTGACTCCAGAACCTATACCAAGCATGTGATAGCTGTTTTCAAGTTTTGGAAGAGCTATGATCTCTTAGAAGTATTCAGCTTGTTTTTTTGGTCCCAGAGGGCAATGGGCAGAATTGGCAAAGAAGCAGTTTTAGGCTTGATGTTAGGAAAAACTTCCTAGCAATTAGAGCTATCCCCAAATGGAATGGAGTTGCCTTGGGTGGAATGGATTCTTCCTTACTGGGGTCTTCAAACAAAGGCTGCATGTCCACTTGTAAAGATCATGTTTTGTAAAATGGGGATAATAATAGCATATACCTCACAGGGTTGTGAGGAACAAATGAAATAATATATGTCAAGTACTTTTAAAATTAAGTGCATTATAAATATTATTTCAGGTAGGCATTGAAACATAAAATCATTAGGTCACATCCAACTCTAAAATTTTCTAATTCTGTAACTGACTCTTCAGATACTCTCATTTTCCCTAAGGGGAGACAAAGCAGGATGGAGAAGAGAAACAGAAGTATGAATTCTTGTTCTGAGCCAGTGACTGACTTGTCAGATGAGGGGGAAATACCACTTATATACCCATTTGACCAGCAGGAAAGTTTGGAAAGTTCTGTTGCATAATGTTAGCAGGCTGTGCTGATCACCAAAAAGAGATCATAGAAACACCATCTATATGCTTTGTGGCAGAAGCCAAATTATTCCAAACATGCTGAGGAATTGCCCAAATTCTAAAATTCATGTCTGCTGATATATAAGGATACATTTAACATAGCCACTGCTAGTCTAACTATTAAACATTTGATGTTTTCTGCAAATAATGGCTAGTCTTTGAACTATTTCTGAGTATTCTGGTTTTCTTCAGCTCCATTAAGTTAATTCTCAGCAGATTTAAGCCTGGGTAACTTCTTTGGCAGGTATGCTCCTGATAACATCAGCAAGCATGAGTCCTTCCTTCACCTGCTTTCAATTCTTCCAAATTAACGGAGCAGGCATTCAAGTCTTTGGAAGAGAATAAAGATAGTATCGCAGCTGGGACATTTCCCTCCTCCTCTTCTCTTACTCCAGCTGGTCTGTAACTTTGCCTCTTTGGCTCGTTGGTTGTACAGGTTAATGACCTTTGGAGAGGAACCTGCTTGTGAGTGGATTAGAAAATGATGCCAGAGTGAAGACAACAAACATTTCTTTAGAGGAAATGCCAACATCTGAAATGGGCTTTCTAGTCTACCACAGGGAATGGGAGCCAGCTTGGGGTGTGTCCTCAAATGGAATCAAAGGATTGGGAGGGAAAGAGGTCAACTAGGGCATCTAATGGATCTAGGAAGACAGCTGAATGCTTTTAAAAACTTCAGGTTAAAATGTTTTCTTACTATCTCCCAGTTCCTTACATTTCTATAATGAAACACAAAGAGATCAAAAAAGTACTAAATACAAATTTAAAAATGAAATACTCCAGTGTATTTTTTAGCCCACATTGTACTTTACACATTCTCCTCACAAGGAAACTATCTACTTTTAATATATATATATATAGATATATAGATAGATATATATACACACATATATGTATACATACATACGTGTATATGTATACATACGTATATATATTTTATTGTGTACACATGTACAACTCTCTGTATAATATATCAGCTCTCCCTTTAGTGGTCTCCCTTTAAAACTATTTTATGTAGTTTTATAAACTTTATGCTATATATATATTCATATATGTACTCATATATATTATACAACACATGTATACACATTTAATATATAGATACATATACTATATATAATATTCTAATTCTATGAATATATATATATACATAATAGACATGTACATATTACAAAGAGATAAACATTATTAAATATCAGCTATGCCTAACACAAATTGTTTTCTGTTTGTTAAGATATCACTCCTGGAGGAGAGTAAAAATGGCTCTAAGCAAATTCTAGAGCAGCAGAACCCACAAAAAGACAGAATGAGACAAATATCCAGCCCAAGACAACCTGGATGGTTGACAAGAAAGATCTGTTTTGCTCGGCTAGGAGAGGAGCATAGTTCAGCGTGAGCCATGTGGGCAAAGACAGGGCCCCAGCCAACCCAGAGCAGGCCTCAGAGGACTGAATCATAGGCAGCTGTGGCAGTTTCCAGGCTTCTCAACTCACAACTTAGAAGGCTAATGGGAAAGGTCTGTAGGACCTATGTGAGAGAGGAGCACAGTGCATCCCTGGGGAGGGGGGGGTGCTGGTGGTGGCAGTGGCACTGTCTGCTTCCAGAGTTTTCAGCCCACATATAGTAAAGGGATTGAACAAATGATCAGAAGTAGATTACAGGGGTCTCTTTGCTAGCACTGAGGCAGGATTCTGTTGCTTTGCCCGTACTTGGATCTGGGTTGCAATCCTAGGTGGCAGTCCTGGGGCAAGGAGGAGCACTGGCATAGCAGAGCTTGTGGCAGCAGTGGAAAGGGAACTCTCCTCACAGTTCCAGGGCAGAAAAGAGTGCTTGTGGTCATTCATAGATCAGAGTATAGGCCAGGAGAGGAGTAAACACCTTTCCTTAGATCATACCGCGTTGGAAGAACTGAAAACTTACAGGTCCCCAGAAGTATCTCTGAAAGCAGCTGCACGAAACCCCTGAAGTTTGGGATAGTATACCCCCCACACTGGAAGCAAAGCCTACCTTAACAAAGAGTCAAAAAAAAAGTCAAATAATTGGCGGGGAAGATGAACAAACAGCAGGTAAAAATCAGATTGTAAAATCTTACTTTGGTGACAAGGAAGATCAAAATGTGCAACCAGAAGAAGACAACAAAGTCAAAAGTTCCAAAGAAAAATATTAATTGGTCTCAGGCCATGGAAGAGTTCAAAGAAAATTTTGAAAAGCAAATAAGAGACATAGAGGAAAAATTGGGAAGAGAAATGAGAGTGATGCAAGAAAATTCATGAAAAATGAGTCATCAGCTTGCTAAAGGAGACCCAAAAAACAGTAAAGAAAATAACACCTTAAAAATAGACTAACCCAAATGGCAAAAGAGGTCCAAAAAGCCAATGAGGAGAAGAATGCCTTAAAAAGCAGAATTGGCCAAATGGTAAAGGAGGTCCAAAAGCTCACTGAAGTAAATAATTCCTTAAAAATTAAAATGGAGCAAATGGAAGCTAATGACTCTATGAGAAATCAAGAAATTATAAAACAAAACCAAAAGAATGAAAAAATAGAAGACAATGTGAAATATCTCATTGGAAAAACAACTGACCTGGAAAATAGATCCAGGAGAGATAATTTTAAAATTATTGTACTACCTGAAAGCCATGATCAAAAAAAGAGTCTAGACATCATCTTTCAAGAAATTATCAATGAAAACTACTCTGATATTCTAGAACCAGAGAGTAAAATAGAAATTGAAAGAATCCACCAAGCATCTCCTGAAAGAGATCCCAAAAGGAAAACTCTCAGAAATATTATAGCCAAATTCCAGAATTCCCAGGTCAAGGAGAAAATATTGCAAGTAGCCAGGAAAAAAAAAACACAAGATAACACAAGATTTAGCAGCTTCTACATTAAACAATTAGAGGGCTTGGCATATGATACGCTAGAGGTCAAAGGAGTTAGGATTAAAACCAAGAATAACCTACCCAGCAAAACTAAGTGTGATCAATGAGGGGAGGGGGAATTGGTGACATAGAGGAATTTAATGTGTTTTTGAAAAGCCAGAGCTAAATAGAAAAATTGACTTTCAAATACAACACTCAAGAGAAACATGAAAAGGTAAACAGGAAAGAGAAATAATGAGGGACTTATTGAAGCTGAACTGTTTACATTCCTACATGGAATGATGATATTTGTATCTTAAGAGACCTTTCTCATTATTTGAGTAGTTGGAGGGAATATATATAGACAGAAGGCACAGGGTGAGTTTAGGATGATACCTAAAAAATAAAATTAAGGGATGAGAGAGGAATGTACTGGGAGAAGGAGAAAGGGAGAAGCAGAATGGGGTAAATTATCTCACATAAAAGAGGCAAGAAAAAGCTTTTACAATGGAGGGGAAGAAGGGGGAGGTGAGAGGGAATGAGTGAACTTTACTCTTATTGGATTTGGCTTAAGGTGAGAATAATAGACACATTCATTTGGGTATGGAAAACTATCTTACCTTACAGGAAACTAAGGGAGAAGGGGATAAGAGAGGGAGGGGTTATAGAAGGGAGGGCAGATTGAGAGAAGGGGTAATCAGAAGCAAACACTTTTGAGGAGGGACAAGGACAAAGGAGAGACTAGAATAAATGGGGGCTGGGATAGGATGGAAGGAAATAAAGTTAGTCTTTCACAACATGACTATTATGGGAGTGTTTTGCATGACTACACATGTATAACACACATCAAATTTATTGCCTTCTCAATGAGGGTGGGGGGGAGGAAGGATGAGAATTTAGAACTCAAAGTTTTGAAAACAAATGTTAAAAAATAATAATAGTAGAAAGATATCACTCCTTAAATGTGAGTTCCCAAGATTCTGTGTGTATACACACTTTATGAATATGTGTGTATATGTATGCATATATGTGTGTATACATAGAGTGTATATATACACACATATGTGTGTATGTATAGTATATATATATATGTATATAAACTATGTGTATACATATATACTTTTGTGTGGATATACACACATGTACACACATGCATACATTCATGTAGTGTGTACATACACGCAGAACCTTGAGGACCTCACAGTTAGGGAGTGATATCTTAACAAACAGAAACAACTTGTTTTCAGCATAGCTGTCATTTAATAATGTGTTACTTATTTGTAGTATAACAGTGGGTCCCAAACTACAAGCTGCAAATCCATGAAGATAATGGGTTAATTACACATGATCAACAAATCCAAATTACAGGAGCAAGAATCTGAATACTTCTGCCCAGGCTTAATTGATATAATCACAGGATATGGAAATGGATGACAAAATGTTGCTATGGTAACAGGATCTCAGCACCCAATGACCTCTGTGTGAATTATGAATACCCCACTCTGAGGTAGAAAGGGAAATAAATTGTGTGAGATAAAAATTAGCCATGCCTTGTGGACATTAAATACCTAAACACTGAAGATAATAAGATTTCATCAGTTCTATTCAACATTGAGTTGGAGCAGCCTGTCAAGAAGACTCCTGAAATGGAGGGAAAGGGGGATTTCTTACCTCCCCACTCCACACACAATTTAGTCATAACATCTAGCAACAGGGCTACCTATCCAGAAGGAAACCTCCCATCCAACAGTTGGAGGGTCAATTTAAGAGTTCATAGACTAGCTAAGGGAGCAGAGACACACACTGCAGAAGACATAGATGCAGAAAGATAGTCATTAAAGGTCTGAAGAAGCTTCAAAGAACATGATCCATACCAGCAAAGAAGAGAATCAACTATAAACTTAAGAGAAAACTAGTCCTAGAAATTGAGAGCCAACTTAAGGGAGCAGTAGACCCTGAAAAACTGGCTGAGTAACCCAACCATAAGACATGCTATACTTATGGGGGAACTTTGAGAGGACTCCACTGGGACAGAAAGTATTTTGAGGCCTTATGGTACTAGAGGACAGAATAGCCTTGGTTACATATGCTCTCTTTAGGTATGCCTCTACCATTTTACTCTAGAAGTTTGTGCCTACTCTTCCCATAGATCCTGCATGTATTTTTGGTAGTGTACTAGTCTGTAGGGATGGGGGGATATTTTTGTAGCTACTCTCTTTACTATGATATCCTAATAAATGTCCTTGCTAAAACATTGTTTCTACTGGCAGAAATATTGGTGGGGGTTCAAGGGGTGAAATAAATGGATACTCCCCAGAATACCCTTGAATCTGTAGGGAGTTAATCTGACACTGTATGTGCAAATTGGGAGAGTATTTTGGAGGAAATGCAACAATGAGAATATCAAGGTATATTTTTTTTCCTTGTGTATCTATTCAATCAATAGATATTAACAGTACAACTAATAATATTAAGTGAATCTGTGGAATTTTTAAAAATCAAATAATTGATTGTTGTTGTCATTGTTCAGTCATGTCTGATTCTCTGTGACTTCATTTGGGGTTTTCTTGGCAAAGATACTGGAGTGCTTTGCCATTTCCTTTTCCAGCTAATTTTGCACATGAGCAAACTGAGGCGAACAGGGTTAAGTGAGTTGCCCAGGGTCACACACCTGGTAAGTGTCTGAGGCCAAATTTGAACTCAGGTCATTCTGACTCTAGGTAAAGCAATTTATCCACTGCACCACCAAATAATTGGCCTCATATTCAAAAAGCTTAGAAAATAATGACTTACATAGAACCAAGAACTAAACTAGGAGAATAATTATTAGAAGACACTTCATGTGATTGTAATAATTTCAACTTAACTTATTTAAATAAGCTCTCAACCATGAAAACTGGGACAAGGATAAAAATAATGACATCAGCTATGAGTGTCACCATTTTGGGGGAGCTTAGCAATTACAAAAGAGATGCCACAGTGAAGAGTTTGGAAGAACACAATCTCCTAATTAACAATTATAATATCATTGCCAAATTGAGAGATGTGGAAGCTAAGGTCAACACAAGTTTAGATTACAAGACCACTTGCAGAATATATATACATATTTTAGTGAGGCAATTGGGGTTAAGTGAGTCGCCCAAGGTCACACAGCTAGTACGTGTCAAGTGTTTGGTCTGAGGCCGAATTTGAACTCAGGTCCTCCTGACTTCAGGGCTGGTGCTCTATCCACTGTGCCACCTAGCTGCCCCACCATTTGCAGAATATTACAGTAGGATTACAGAATATGTTGAGCAGTATCACCTCTAAAATAGTGAAAAAAAGTTGAAAAGGAGAAAAACTTATTTAGAGCTAAGTAGGACAAATAATTTAGCTGTGTCATGCCAAAACATTCATGGAGAAAAAGAAAAGAATGTTGAAATGAAACAGATCTGACAGTATTTCTAAATTTACATTCTTATCAACAAAAAGATTTAATAACCAACTACTGAATATGCTGCAAATTCTCTCCCTCTCTTTCGCCCCTCCCCCATCCATTGAGAAGGGAAGAAAAATGATATCCATTATACTTGTGAAGTTATGCAAAATATGTTTCCATATTAGCTATGTTGCAAAAACAAAGCAAGAAAAATAAAGTGAAAAAATGTAAGCTTCAACCTAAATTCAGAATTCATTTATTCTTTCTCTGGAAGTGGATAGAATTTTTCATCATGAGTCCTTTGGAATTGTTGTGGATCTCTGTATTTATTAGAGCAGATAAATATTTCACAGTTGATTATCATTGTAATATTGCTGTTACTGTGTGCAATGTTCTCCTGGTTTTGCTCACTTCACTTTGCATCAGTTCATATTAGACTTTCCAGGTTTTTCTGAAACCATACCCTTTGTAATATCTTATAGCAGTATAGTATTCCATCACAATATACCATAACTTGTTAAGTCATTCCTCCATTGATGGGTATTCCCTTAATTTCCAATTCTTTGGCAACACAAAAATAGCCACTATAAATACTTTTGTACCTATAGGTTCTTTTCCTTTTTGTCTTTGATCTTTCTGGGATATAGACCAAGTAGTGGTATCTCTGGGTCAGAGGACATGAACAGTTTTATGGCCCTTTGAACATAGTTCCAAATTGCTCTCCAGAATGGTTGAACTAGTTCACAACTTCACCACAGGGCGTTAGTGTACCTATTATTCCACATCCCCTCCAGCATTTGTCATTTTCCTTTTCTATTATGTTAGTCAATCTGATAAGTATGAGGTGACACCTTGAGTTATTTTAATTTACATTTCTCTAATTATTAGTAGTTTAAACCAATTTTTCATATGACTATTGATAGCTTTGAATTTTTTCCTGATAACTGCCTGTTTATATCCCTTTATAATTTATTAATTTGTGAATGATTCTTATTTTGATAGATTTGACTCAGGTACCTATATATTTGAGAAATGAGACCTTTATCAAAGAAATGTGATAACTCTCTCCTATTCCCCAGTTTCCTGATTCCCTAATAATTTTGGCTGCATTTGTTTTGTTTGTGAAAAAAAATTTTTAATTTCATATAATCAGAATTATCCATTTTATCTACCAATCCTTTCTATCTCTTGTTCAGTCATAAACCCTCTCCTTATCCATATATCTGCCAGGTAATTTCTTTCATGTTCCTCTAATCTGCTTATCATTTTACCATTTATGTCTAAATCATGAATCCATTTTGACTTATCTTGGTTTATGTTGTGAGATATTGGTCTATGCCTATTTTCTGCCAGACTATTTACAAGTCTATCCAACACTTTTTGTCGAATACTGAGTTCTTGCTCCCAAAACTTGGATCTTTGGGTTTATCAAACACTCAATTGCTATGGTCATTTAGTTCAGTAAATTGTGTACCTAATCTATTTCACTGATCAATTTCTCTATTTCCCACCCAATACCAGATTATTTTGATGCTTACCACTTTGTAATATAATTTGATATCTGGTACTTCTAGAATACCTTTCTTCATTTAAAAAATATTTCTTGATATTCTTGACCTTTTGTTCAGAAGACACAGATTTTAAACTCTAACTTTGATATTTACTACCCATGACACTTTGAAGACTTTCACTTTCAGTAAAATGATGGGGTTGAACTAGGTAATCTGCAATCTTCCTTTTTCCAGCTCTAAATGTAATTAAAACAGTTAGATATAGCCAAATGCATACAGAAGAAGAGAGTGAGAAGCAAAATTTTAAAGTCATTCAAGGCAGTTTTCAAGATATTTTTTAGATATTGTACTCTGCAAAAAGGAACAGCTAGGTGATACTAGATAAAGTTCAAGGACTGGAATCAGGAAGACCTGAGTTTGAATCCAATCTCAGACATTTACTAGCTCAGTTTCTTTGGTGTGAAATGGGGATGATAGTAGTGGAAAGGATGATGAACTGGAAGCCTAAGACTTAAGTTTGAACTTCTGTTTTGCCAAACCAGTGTGGTATTGGGCAAGTCACTTACACTCTCTAAGTCAATGTTTCTTCATCTACAAAATGAGGAGGTAGTGTTAGACTACATGACTTCTAAGATCTCTTCCAGCTCTAGATATATGATCCTATAAGTTACCAGCCAATATTGACAAAAGGTCATGTAGAAAACAAATAGGTGAGGTTCTCCCTACTTATTTAGGTAAAACTCCCCTGCCTTGTTCAAAAGAATACCTGAGCCACATACACAAGAAGGGACCTAATTCCAGATGCAATAAAGAACACAGAGGATTTGAATAGATAAAGCAGAGACAATGAGCCATAAGTAGAACTTGGAGAAATGTTTATACATATATTACAGGGAACCACATTTTTCTAGAAGCCAGAATCAGACAGACATTAAAAATGCAAGAGATCCATGATGGGGACAAGTGAACCTGAAAACCAAAATACTAACAAAATACTACTGAGATTGATGCAGCAGAGAGCCACATAGCCCAGAGGAGCAACTGGGACCCATTCTCTCTCCTCCACATGCTAGCCCCTTAAGAGTATTTGATGACAGTTATCATATCCGTCACCTAATTTTTCTCTTCTTCTAGCTAAATATCACCATGTCTTTCTTCTTCATAGAATCTAGATCCAAGGTCCCTTTATAATTCTTATTATCCTTTCTGTACCTTCTCTAGTTTGTATAGAATGTAAGCTTCTTGAGGGTAGGAGCTATTTCATTTTAGTCTTTGTATCCCCAGTATCTCCAGTACTTATCACAGCCTGGAACATAGTAGGCAATGAATGTTTTCTTGTTGTTATCAACAACAAATGACCCCTTCCTGTGTTGGTGCTCAGAAATACACACAGTACTATAGCTATGGTCTGATCAGGATAGAGTATGGGTGACTATCACCTTCTTAATCTAAGAAGCTATGCTTTTAATAATAAAGCTCAAGTTTAGCATTTTTTTGGAGGGGGGAAATTTGTATTAAACTGTTGACTGATATTGAACATTTAGGCCACTAAACTCTCCACATTTTTTAAAATTATGCTTCCCTTTATTTAGTTGATTTTTTTAAAATCCAAGTGTAAGACTTTACATTTTTGCTATTATCAGAGATGAAGAAATTGAGGCTCAGAAAAGCTAAATAACTTGCTTAGAATTAAATAATTGATGGCAGAGACAGTATTTAAGCCTAGTTCTTTCTTGTCCAAACTCAACATTTTTTTTTTCCAGTTCAGCATGTTCCTCCTCTGACTACTTAAGTTTGAACTGGGGCAGATGAGTTAAAAGGTACCAATTATAGGGCAGTTAGGTAGCACAGAGCATAAAGAACCAGCCCTAGAATCAGAAGGGAAAAAAAATGTTGACTTCAATTCTGGCTTCAGACACTTGACACTAGCTGCTGGGCAAGTCACTTAACCCCTATTGCCTTGCAAAACAAACAAATAGATAGATAGATAAATGAATGAATGAATGAGTGAGTGAATGAATAAATAAATAAATAAATGAACAAACAAACAAACAAACAAATAAATAAAGTACCACTTATTCACAGTTATGTATTTTTATAGAGAACAAGAGGTGCCTTTTCTAGAATGCTTTCCTTCAAGGTTGTTATATTATTCTTGAAGGGATGATCAATGGGAACCCCAAGGTGGTTGCCATATTAGCATCCTGAGAAATGAATTCTGAAAGAGCCAAATTAGCTAAGATATTTAGTGACCCAGATTTGTTTAAGGTCCATTAGTAGGAACTGAGCTGACCTTAGACAGAGCTGTGAAAATCAAAATAGTTCTCCTTTGTATGATACTATACAAAATGCAAAGCATTTTCTCCACAACCCAGTGAGATTAGTAAGAAAATTATCATTATTCTCACTTTAAAGTTGAAAAAACTAAGACACAGAGAGGTGCAGGGCAACATAGGTCTTTTACCTCAAAGCTAAATGCTTATTGACTGACCCATGCTTCCTCTGTTGTATAGTGCACAGGTCATTTTGTCCACACTGTTGAGTTTCATTAGGGGCCTTCTTGAAACAATATTTTGACCTAAATGACTTTATTGGTGAGAATTAGGGCCTCTCTGAACAAAAGAGAGGACCTTTTGGGTGGGTAGGCTATTTGGTAGCCCTCACATCACCTCACTTTAAGGCCAGTTATTTCTAGAGCTCCTTGGAAATTAGCAATGTCAGTCTATTCATGACTCTGAAGTACATTTAGAATCAAAGTAAATGAGAAATAGAAGGAAGGTGCCTTAGACAATATCTAGGCCAGAAGTTCTGAAGCTGGGGTTAATGAATTTGTTTTCAGACAGACAGATAGATAGATAGAAGATATACTTCGTTTTAATACAATTGGCTTCCTTTGTAACTCCATGTATTTTATTTTATGTACTTAAAAACATTATTCTGAGGAGTCCATATGTCTCACCAGACTGGCAAAGGGGTCTTTGACACATAAAGGTTCAGAACCTCTGATCTAGACTATCCCTCATTTTATAGATGAAGAAACTGAAGGTTGGAGAAATACGTGAATTACTAAGTGTCATATAAGCAGCTAGTAGAAGAGATGGAACCAATGTCACTCAGATTTCCTGTGTCCCAGTCCAGTACACTGAGTTTCTTCCATCTCTGAAATTCTCTGGTTCACTGATGTGTGCGCATTCCTTTGGAACTCTCCAGAAAGCCAGGTAGCATTTAGTCACAAGAGAGGCCCTGGCTGGGTCTTATTCCCACTTCTCATCTCAGAGCTGGTGGCCGATGAGTCTGGTTGAAAACTACCTCTCTTCTGTCTCTATCATCTAGGGCCCTGAGGCAAGGAAACCTGCTTTGCGTGTGGTAAAGTTCAGAGTAAATGGCAAGGGAGTGTCTTGGGCAAGCTGGGTCCTGCTCTCCTTTGGTGGGGGTGGGGAACCTTTAGTAAACTCCAAGATTGATGGGCTGATTTGCACTTTCACCGCATGATTCATGGCCATTTCCCAGCCTGGAAGAGGTGGGAAGTGCATGAGGAGAAATTTTCGTGAGGAGAAAGCTGTGCAGCCTTCTCCAAGTCAGCCCCTCCAGGCATTTTCTATCTCCAAAGAACAAAGGAAGCACCTGATGATTTAGAACCCCAAGTCCTAGTGATGCAATCAGCCCCAGCTGTCTTGGTGGTGTTTGGTTGTCATAACCCAACTGGATCTTTAGAGAGTGAGTAACTAATCCTGATTAAAACAACTCATATTTCTGTAGTGAAATGGCATGGTGGACAGGATGTTGGACTTAAAGGTTGAAAAATCTGGATTTGAATCCCTTTATCTTCCTGTATTCTCCCTCTCCCCAACACGCGTATTAGATATATTATCTTGGGAAAGTAATTCCACCTCTCTGATTACTTACCCTATCTATGAAATGGTGATAATAATATCTACCTTACTTCCTTAACAGGGTTCTTGTGAGGCTCAAATGCAGTAATGCATTTAAAGTGTTTTGCAAACTATATAGGTATCAGTTATTATTTTAGTGTTCTAAGTTTTTCAAAAGTATTTCTTATCTTCTATGGTAGTTACCACATCTAGTTACTCCTTGTTTACAGATGAAGAAATTGAGTCATGGAGAGATGAAGAGCCCTAAAACAAAGAATGTCAGAGTATGGTCTTGAACCCAGCTCCACTAATCATGAGACCAATGTTCTTTGTACCTTTTTGGTCATGATTCTTTAGTATCTTTTTCATGCGTGTCACAGACCCTTTGGCAGTCCAGCAAAGTTATGGACCTCTGCTCAAAATAAGTTTTTAAATAGATAAAACAAAACATAGAATTACAAAGGAAATCAAATATATTGAAATGTAGTTATCTATATCTATCTACCTGTCTGTCTGTCTATCTATCTATCTTTTAAAAATATGTTCATAGAACCCAGGTAAAGAACCCTTGTAATAGTTTTTTGAGGGCACTCAAGTGGGAAATGTGACTCTCATTTACAAGAAAAAAATTGGAAATTTATTTTTTTCCAGATGTACTCATGAGTAGAGTCTGTTGGAAAAAAGCCTTTGGGAGTCAGAGGATATAGATTCTATCCACTACTTTGCCACTAACTCACTTTGTGATCTCACTGTTCCTCTGTGAGTCTCAGTTCACTCATCTATGAAATTTTGGTCTACATCATCTCCAGGATCCTCTCTGGCTCTGATATGATGTCAAAGTAATTTACAAACTAATTCTGCTTTCTGGAGCCAAACAGAGAAAATCTAATCCCTATTCCACGTAACAATCCTTTAAATACTTGAACATAGCTATCATGGCTACTTGAATCTTCTTTTAACCAGTCTAAATATTTCCAATCCACTCATTTTCATGTGATGTGGACACAAGGCCCTTAACTGTTATAATTGTTCTCAGGATACTTTCCTACTTATCAATGCCCTTCTTATACAGACACTGAGAATTCAACACAGCTGCAGGTGTGGTTGGACTAGAATGGAATAGTGGGACCATTGCCTCTTTATTCCTGGAAACTATGCTTCTCAATGTAATCCACAATTTCATTAGCCTTTTTGGATGCCATATCACACCGTTAACTCATACTAAGTTTTTGATCTACTAAAACCTTCAAATCTTTTCTCTCCAAAATGCTGTCTCACCATGATTCCCTCAGCCTGGACTTGTGAGGATTATTTGCTGAAATCATGTATAAGACTTTACATTTATACCTACTGAATTTAATCTTATTAGATTTGGACCAGTGCTCTAGTCTGTCAAGATCTTTTTGAATCCTGACTGTCATGCAAATTATTAGCTATCCCTTTCCACCTCATGTTGACTGAAAATTTGATGAACATGGCCTCTCTGCCTTCATCCAAGTTATTGGTAAAGATGTTAAAGAGCAGAGGGCTAAGCACATCTCCTTGGAGTAGGTGGGAGAAGGAGGAATGGGATTTCACTAGAAGCCTCTCACCAAGGTGACATTGAACTATTAGCTACTCTTTGAGTCTGGCCAATCAATCAGCTCCAATTCCACTACAGTGAGGTCTGAAAAGTCACTCCCACAGGTTTTCCTCAGGGATTCAATGGCTACAAATCCTGGATTATGGAATGAAGGGATGTCTAGGGAGGCTCCACTATTTTTATGCCTCAGGACATTGAAGTATCATCATTTTCCTGATCTACCAGTTTAGTAATGCAGTAAAAAATGTTGTTATTGAAAAAGCTACCCTGGATTTTTGTAATAATTTTTCCAACTTTAGTTTTTTTGCTGTCTCACTAATGATCCATTCTAGAATTTTCTAAGTAATCCAGTTTAAGCTCACTAGTTTACTATTTACACACTCTTTTCTCTTTGTTTTTTAAAATATTGGGACATTTTCCCATGTAAAACTTCAAGTGCTACTTTAGTTTTCCATGATCTTTCAAAAATCACTATTAGTGATTCAACTATCACATTTATCAGATCTTTGAATGACAGAGGATATAGTTCATCTGGGATAAGTGACACAAGTACAAGATGTTCTCTTCCCCCTTATTACTAATCTTCTGAATATTGACTTCTAGATAGCCATTTCTCCCCTATCATTTCCAATGTAAGGACTAATCTCCTCGCCAGAGAAAACAGAAGTGGCATGATAGTTGAGCAGTGTTCCTTGATATCTGTTGCCAGTTATGACTGTTACATCCATTTCAACCAGCAATCATATTCTTCTTTCATCATTCTCTTTCCCCAATATAGCATGAAAATGCATTTTCACACACACACACACACACATACACACACCAAGTTTTGTTGTTCCTTGCTATCCTCATCTCAACTTGACCTTTAACACACAACAATTTTTACAAGACTATACCATGTCCTTGTACTCATCTTCTGTTACCTGCCCTTGTTTGTTCTGTATAACTGTTTAAAATCTAAATTAGTTGGTAAATAGATTCACAAGTCTCTTTAGATTTGTTTTAGAGTGTGTTTTTTTCCTTTCTTTTCTTCCTCTTTTAGAAGGTAACACTTGACCTCTGAGAGCTGTCCAAAAGTGGTTAGAAGTTGTCTCAAAAGAAGTTGGGTTGCCTCTCCTTGGAAGTCTTCAAGAGGAAAATGGATGGACTGGCTGGGTATTTTTTTGATGAGGATTCCTTTTGTATATGAATTGAACTGTTCTGTGATTTTAGCATTCATTGTTTGGTTTTTTAATGCCCCATTTAGCCAGTACAATCTCAGACTTAGAAACAAGGCTAGTCCTTACACAATGAATGCTAAAATCACAGAACACTAGTGGATCTCTGTTCCCAGGACCAGATTACTTTGTAGTCCTTTTCTCAAGAATTATTTTCTCTTCTAGTCCCTCTACTACCTAAGACATTATGTAAGAATACATTCATCTGGATGGTCTGAGAACATACTAAAATGTCCATTACTCTAGCATGGTGTAGGATTGAAGTCATGAAAGTAGGGCTAGAATCCCAGCTCTGCTGTTATGCAACCTTCTCCAAGTTACTTTAATCTCTCTGGATCTTCTTTTCCTCTTCTCAAAAAGGAATAGATAGAAATACTAGGCTTCAAAGATCACTTATCATAGGATCCTTTAAGAAATGTTCCCTTCATACCATTGTGCTATAGGAAATGATAAGCAGGATACTTTCAGAAAAACCTGGAAAGACTTACATGAACTGATGCAAAGTGAAATGAGCAGAACCAGGAGAACATTGTACATAACAGCAAAATGTATGTTAATCAACTGTGAATGATTTAGCTATTCTCAGCAATGCAATGATCTAAGAAAATTCTGAAGCACTTATGATGAAAAATGTGATGTATCCACAGAGAAAGAACTGATGTGATCTAAATGCATATCAAAGCATACTTTTTAAATTTTTTCTTGGGATTGTTTTTGGTCTGTGTTTTCTTTCACAACATGAATAATATGGAAGTATGTTTTACGTGACTGTACATGTGTAAACCTATATAAATAGCTTTCCTTCCCAATCAGGGAGGATGGAAGGGAGAAAGGGAAGGAAAGAATTTGGAACTCAAAATTTAAAAAAAAAGAATGTTAAAATTGTTTTTACATGTAATTGGGGGAAAATAAAATACTAAATAAATTATTTTTTTATAAGTTCCCTTCTCATTGGGTCTAGGAATGGCATAAACCTTAGAAATCAGTGTGGATAGTAAAAAGGGCACTAACTTTACAGTCAAAAGATCTGTGTTCAAATTCTGCCCCTCATATTTACTAGTTATATGAACTTTGGCAAATCATTTCATGTCTAAACCTCAAGTTAATCATCTGTAAAAGAAAGGCAATAAGCTTATTTTAAGTCTAGAGCAATAAAATGGCTCCTAAAGTCAACTAGACTCTCTCTTTTTTTAATTTAGAGTTTGTTTTAGATAAAAAGTTTTGAGTTTTATCATGGTTGCTCTGAACTCCCAGGCAGAATTCCTAACACCTAGGAAAGGTGCTGATCTCTCAGCCTAATTTACATTTCTCTGTCTCTGTCACTGTCTCTCTCTCTCTCTCTCTCTCTCTCTCTCTCTCTCTCTCTCTCTCTTTCTTTCTCTCTCTCTCTCTCTCTCTCTCTCTGTTTCTCTGTCTCTCTGTTTCTGTCTTTGTCTCTCTGTCTCTCTCTCTCTATCTATAAAACCCCTTCTTTTACAGAGGCAGAGACTGAAGCCCCCAGATGCTAAATGATTTGCCCAAGTGTTCAGAGGCAGCAAGGTACATATGAATGAATGAAATGAATGAACAAAAAATAAAACGTACTATATGCTAAGCACTAGGGATGCAAATACAAGCAAGACACTTGCATTCTATTAGAAACAGTGTTTTGTGGGACAAAGTTTTTTTTTAAACAGAGAAGTCAAAAGGAATGGTCATTAGTTTCATTGGGCAAATGATTGGCATGATGTCTCAAGAAAAGTTAGTATTGATCTGATTAAGGTTCTTGAAGTTAGAGTTGGAAGCAGGAGGATGGAATAAGTGGGAAGAGTACATTCATGTAGATGTACATAGCATGTACGTAGCATGTAGGTGTTTGGGAAGTGGTATTGTGGGCCTGAGACCAGAAGAGATAAAATGAGTGCTTGAGAATCTAAGCACAGTGTCAAAAATGTGGGAGCAGAAGTCAAAGCTGGAAGTGGAAGCTCCTGGATTTATAATGTGAAAACCTGAGTTTGAATTCCAGTTCCAACTGTTATTACTATGTGATTTTGGACAAAATCATGTAGTAAGTTCCCTGGGACTCCATTTCCTTATCTAAAAAATGAGAGGATTGGATTAGGGAGCTTTTGAGGTTCCTTCCAGTCTTTAATATACAATCCCATTATCCTGCTTCCCCTCCTACACTATACTGCATTTCCAAATTCCCATGAATGTGCCTCTCCCAGAAAGATTTTCTGGATGATTCAGAATCTAAAAATTGTATAGCATTTAACTCCAATGGGAGGTTATGGATTTGAGGAGAGTCTTTTCTTCCTGGTCACAAGGCAAGTATTTAGTGGAATCAAAGACTGATTTTTAAAAAAATCTCTGCTTTATCCTCAACAAAAGTCCTTCCCTGATGCCTCATTGTGGCTGGAAGGCATCCATGGGTTCTCAAAGATTATAACAGTAGAGCACAAGCTCTAACAGGTCCTACCAAGCTGGAAAGTCTTTGAATGCCAGCCAGGTTGGCATCAACTGTCTAAGGACTAGTCTTGGTGAGTATGGAGAGGCTCATTACCAGGAGTTTGAACATCAAGTGGTGGAGTTCTAGGCCATGCATTATTGTTCAAAAATATGGCTGACTAAGGAAGAGAGGAATTCCATTTTGCAACACACTGATAAATTACAGATCTTTGCAGAGTGGTCATAAATGCATGTGCTTACTTTTGATCTGGAGCTCTAATTCCATTATTAGGAGGAACTCTCATTGTAAAAAATCTCTCTTCATCAATGAGGAACAAACAACTTAAAGTTAGAAAGACCTGGGTTCAAATTCTACTTTTGATACTTTACTAGTTATGTGACCAAAGGTAAGACACTTAATCTCTCTGGGCTTCAGTTTCCTCATCTGTGAAAATTGTTATACTCGATTACCTGAGGGTTTCTTCTAGTTCTAAATCTATGATCTTATGATCATACTACATTACATAAAAGGGGAGGAACTAAGGATTCCATGTAACACCTTCTCCCTATAAAGAATATTCCCTTTTTGCTGAACTTTGGTGAACTCAAGGGTTCTTAGAGAAGCTTGGCCCTAGAGAAGAATTGAGGAACTGTATTTCTCTCCTTTCTTTACAGAAGTGGGGATACTTTCAAACTTGTTTGATATGTTAGATGGTTTTGTTGAAATGATTTGTTTCTTTCTTTTTTTTATAGAGGTGGCTTGTTTCATAGTGGAGAAAGAGGGACATGTTTGATAAAGTAATGTAAAAACAAAATGTATTAAAAGTATGTCCTGGGGGCAGTTAGGTGTTGCAGTGGATAGAGCACCGGCCCTGGGTTCAGGAGGACCTGAGTTCAAATCTGGCCTCAGACATATAACACTTATTAGCTGTGTGACCCTGGGCAAGTCACTTAACCCCATTGCCTAGCCAAAAAATAAAAGGATGCCCTTTTTCCCATTTCATGGAAACCACTGCCACTAATAGAGAAATATTTAGATGAAAGATGAAGGGCAGCTTTTATAAGTGAGCAGTTCATTAGTGTATTATTGATGGAGTTATGAATTGATCCAGCCATTCCAGAAAGCAGAAGTCATTAAATTATGAACACCTTTCTATTCAGTGATACTAATACTCATGATAACCTAGGACTATATATGAAAGAAATAAAAGAAAAAAGAAATGATACTATATGTTCAAAATACTTACAGCAGATCTTTTTGTAGTGGTAGAGAACTGGAAACTAAGGGGCTGCCCATCAATTGAGGCAGGAATGTTGTATGAATGTAATGGAATACTATTCTGCTATAAGAAATTACAAAAGGAATTGTTTCAGAGAAACCTGGAAAGATTTCTATGAATTAAGGCATAATGAAGTGAACAGAACCAAGAGAACAGTTTATATAAAAACAACAACTTTGAAAGACAAACAACACAGTAAGATTTAAGAACTGATCAATGAAATGACCAACAGAGAGGTGATGGATTCAAGACACGGAACGAGACATACGTTTTTAAATAGGGACATTGTAGGAATTTGTTGTGCTTTACTATGAAATATTTTTATAAGATATATTCTTTTCCTTTCAATGAAGGGAGAGAAAATAAATGCTTATTCTTTAAAAAATGAAATTAAAAAAATGTACAAAAAAGAAAGTACCAAAAGAATGGAGAAATAACTGTTTCTACCAGCTGACTACTTTCTACAAGGAGTTTCAGAATATAGCTGTTTTGTGAATAGAAAACTGTGAGAAGTCCTAACAAGAGTCACATTGGGAGCCATACCATTTGATTCATTCAGAACAAGGCAAGGCAATACACTGGAAAATATAGATTAAGAATCATGTTGCATTGGATCACTGAAAAAGTTAATTAGTCCCTTTTAAACTTTATTTCCCATTGTTCTAATAATAAGACTATTTTAGGGCTTACATATAGCCTTTGTTTCCTTCACTGATTCTTCTTTCTGCCTTTTAATTATGAATTTCTCAATATTCAGTGTTGAGGCTGCTATTCTTTTCTCTCTATTCTGCCCCTTAAAAAACTCATCCATTTCCATGCCTTCAATGAACATTGAAGGAAGGCTTACACTATGGAAACACCGAGCTTACATTGAAGGAAGGCTTACACTATGGACCCCCTTCATTCTCACTTTTTTCCCTGTTATTTCCCCTGAGATCCTTGACTCTTTTTTTGATTCTGTATAAAATTTATTATTATTTTTTCTAGTTCTTGAAAGTAACTCTTCCATAGTTTGATTATTATGATGTTGAGAAAGTAAATTAAGTTAGGTGTTATTGTAATTTTTATTTTATTTCTCCCCCTATCCATGAGCAATTAATGTTTTTTTCAATTATTTGAGGATGACTTTATTTCTGTAAACACTGATTTGTAGTTGTATTTATATAGTTCTTGTGCATATATTTAAAAGGTAGATTTTCACAGGTTTTATACACCCTGTAGTTATTTTAAATGGAATTTTTCTATCTCTTCCTACCAGGTTCCATTGGCATTATATAGAAATACTAGAGATTTGTAGGCATTTATTTTATATCTTGCAACTTTGCTGAAGTTATTGTTTCAAATAAATTTTAGTTGACTCTTTAAGATTAAGTACACTATCACATCAACTGCAAATGTGATCATTTTATTTTCTCCTTAACTATGGTTAGTACCTCAATTTATTTTTCTTTTCTTAGCTACAGCCATAATTTCTGATACTTTGTCAAATAGAAATAGTGATAATGGACATTCTTGTTTCACCTTTGATTTTATTGGAAAGGATTCTAGTTTATCTTCATTACATATAATGGTAGGTCTTGTGTTTAGATATATACTATTAATCATTTTAAGGAAAGGTTCATATATTCCTCTGTTTTCTAATGTTTAACAGTTTTCTTTTTCTCTTTTGACTTTCTCTGGTTTATGTATTAAAACAAACACATTCGTGGCATAGAAGGAATTTGATAGGATCCATTCTTTTACTATTTTTGCAAACAGTTTACATAATATTGTAAAGTTAATTGTAATTTGAATGTTTGATAAAATTCAGTTGTGAATCCATATTGCCCCAGAATTTTTTGTCATTGCTGTTCCTCTGGAAGTACATTTTTAATTTCTTTCACTGAAATTGGATTATTTAAATTCTTATCTTGTTCTGATAGTTCGGGTTAGTTTATATTTCTGTAAACATTAATTTATTTTATTTAAATTTTTCAGTTTTATTGGCATGTAGTTGAGTAAAATAGTTTATAATGATAATCCTCTACTTTTTCATCTGTTGTGAAATCTTTTTCTTTTCTGTTACTAGTAATTTGGTGGTTCTTTTTCACCCCCAATCAAATTAACTTATTATTTATGTATTTATTTTTTAAAGCTCATAGTTTTATTTAATTCAATTTTTGTTTTCAATTTCAGAAGCTTCTGCTTTGATTTTAAGGATTTTTATTTTATTTGGTCTTTAATTGGGTGTTTTTAATTGCATTCCCAATTCATTAATTTATTTTCTTTTTTGTTGCTGTTATGAATAGAAGTTTTAAGGGATAAACATTTTTCCCTTATGGACTACTTTGTCTGGATCTCAAAAAATTTGATATGTTCTCTCATCATTTTTCTTATCTATAATCAAACTAGCTATTATTTCTATGATTTGTTCTTTGACCCACCATTTCTTTAGGACTTATTTTTTAAATACCTTTATTAGAACCTTAATATAATTTTATTGTATTGTAATGAGAAAAGAATGAGTATAATATCTGCTTTTCTGCACTTGTTTGTGAGGTTTTACATCCTAAGACATAATAAATTTTATATAATTCCATGCACAGCTAAGAATATTCATATTTATATTTCAATTAAGTAATTGTTAGTTCTATCATCTACAATTTTTCTATGATTCTATTTAGATTCTTGAATTTTTTGTATATTTTGGTTAGATTTTTCCTTCTAATTCATTTAGCTTTTTTCTTTTCCTATTTAGTAACTTTGTTTGTTTGTTTCATAAGTATGCAAATAGATTGATTATTCATGTTCCTTTCAGCAAAATATATCTTCCCATCTTTCTCTTTTAAGTCTATTTTTGCTGTTGCCTTGTCTGGAATCAGAATCATGACCCCCTACTCTTTTTTGTTCAGCTGAGGCATATTAGATTTCACTCCAACCTCTTGTTTTAACTCTACGTAAACCCTTATGTTTGTTTTTCCTGTCTTGTAAGCAACATTTTGTTGGATCTTGCTTTCTAGTGCAAAGCCCTAACCTATTCCATTTTATGGGTAAGTTCTTCATATTCACAGTTATGACAGTCAATTATTTATTTCTCTCCATCTTATCTTATACTTTTTCTCTCTAGACATCTAACTCACTGCTTATTTCAAGTTTACTTTTTTCGTTTTAATTTTTTCATTAGTATCTCCTCTCCATATTAAAATTTTATTCTATTTATGACTCATTGCTCTCTAAGTCTACCTTGTTCCCACCTTCTTGTTCCTATGTCCCAATTGAATTGAATATATTCCTACACTAAACTTTGTATGTATGGTCTTCCCTTTCAAACAGTTTAGATGAAATTAAAGTTCAAGTGATGCCTATTCTCTTTACTCTTTCCATGTTTATATAACTAACTAAGTTATAGTCAATGTGAGTTTATAGTTCAAATTATAAAAGCTTACCAGGTCACATTTAATGTGTGCCAAAACAGTATTAATGTGACATCTGTTAGCTAGTAAGGTTTTACCATGCTACTATATCAAATCTGTACTTGGCTATCATCACACGTGGATGTGATATGCTGCTATAAACTATATTACCAATAGTTGGGTTTTTTTAGGAACTCTTAAGAAAATGGATAAAAACAATTTTAGCTCATATGGAAATGTGAGTGTGCAAATCTTCCAAGATGTGCATAATCTCTCTTCACCTCCCAATGGTATATATGAAGATTTAAAGGAAGATAAGGCAAGTCAATCTATGCTGCTATTTTTTTACATGATAATAATGATATTTCTATCACATAATCAATACAGGCTTATTTTAGGTGTGATATTGAGTAATTTTATTTTTTTTTCATTTTGCTATAACTACTATAACTTTTTAAAAATTATTTATTTATTTTTAGTTTTCAACATTCACTTCCATAAGCTTTTGAGTTTTAAATTTTCTCCACTTCTCTCTACTCCTCCCTCTACAAGACAGCATGCAATCTGATATAGGTTATACATACACATTCTTATTAAGCATATTTTCACATTATTCATGTTGTAAAGAAGAATTAGAACAAATGGGAAGAACCACGAGAAAGAAGAAACAAGACAAAAAAAGAGAGAGAGCAAAGAGTATTCTTTGATTTACATTGAGGCTCCATAGTTCTTTCTCTGAATGTGGATAGAATTTTCCATCATGAGTCTTTTAGAGATGTCGTGATCCTTATATTGCTGAGAAGAACTAAGTCTGTCAAAGTCAGTCATCACACAATGTAGTTGTTACTGTGTACAATGTTCTCCTGGATCTGCTCACTTCACTCAGCATCAGTTCATTTAAGTCCTTCCAGGTTTATGTGCAATCTGCCTGCTCATCCTTTCTTATAGAACAATAGTATTCCATTACATTCATATACCACAACTTGTTCAGCCATTCCCCAATTGATGGGCACCCCCTCAATTTTCAGTTCTTGGACATCACAAAAAGAGCTGCTATAAATATTTGTACATGTGGATCTTTTCCCCATTTTTATGATCTTTTTGGGATGCAGCCCTAGAAGTGGTACTGCTGAGTCAAAGCATATGCACATTATTATAGTCCTTTGGGCATAGTTCCAAATTGCTCTCCAGAGTGTTTGAATCAGTTCACAACTCCACCAACAATGCATTAGTGTTCCAGTTTTTCCACATCTTCTCCAGTATTTATCATTTTTCCCTTTTTGTCATATTAAACAATCTGATACATGTGAGGTGGTACCTAAGAGTTGTTTTGATTTGCATTTCTCTAATCAATAGTGATTTAAAGCATTTTCTCATAAGATTATAGATAGTTTTAATTTCTTCATCTGAAAACTTCCTATTCATATCCTTTGGCCATTTATCAATTGGGAAATGGCTTATATTCTTATAAATTTGATTCAGTTCTCTATATATTTTAGATATAAGGCCTTTATCAGAGACACTGGTTATAAAAATTCCCAATTTTCTGTTTCCATCCTAATCTTGGTTGCATTGGTTTTGTTTGTGCAAAAACTTTTCAATGTAATGTATTCAAAATTACCCATTTGCATTTCACAATGGTCATATATTTGGTCATAAGTTTGTTTGGTCATAAATTCTTCCCCTCTCCATAAATCTTACAAGTATACTATTCTTTGCTCTCCCAGTTTACTTATGATATCAGCGTTTATATCTAAAGCATGTACCCATGGATTTTATTTTGGTATATGGAGTAAGATATTGGTCCATGCCCAGTTTCTGCCATACTATTTTCCAGTTTTCCCAAAAGTTTTTGTTAAATAGTGAGTTTTATCCTAGAAGCTGGGGTCTTTGGGTTTATCAAACAGTAGAGTACTACAGTCATTGACTATTGCATCTTGTATACCTGGCCTATTCCACCAATCCACCGCTATGTTTCTTAGCCAGTACCAAGTAGTTTTGATTATTGCTGCTTTATATTACAACTTAAGATCTGGTATGGCTAGGCCACCTTCCCTAGCATTTCTTTTCATCAATTCCCTTGATATTCTGGACTTCTTGTTCTTCCAGATGAATTTTTTTTATTATTTTTTCTAGCTCTAAAAATAATTTTTGTTAGCTTGATTGGTATGGCACTGAATAAGTAAATTAATTTAGTTAGAATTGTCATTTTTATTATATTAGCTCAGCCTCCAATGTGCAACTGACATTTTTCCAATTATTTATATTTAACTTTATTTATGCAAAATGTGTTTTATAATTCCATTCATATAGTTCCTGGGTTTATTCTAGCAGGTAGACTCCCAAGTATTTTATAATATCTACAGTAACTTTTCATGGAATTTCTTTTTCTATCTCTTGCTGTTGGGCTTTGTTAGTAATATGTAGACATGCTGATGATTTATATGGTTTTACTTTATATCTTGCAACTTTGCTAAAGTTGTTCATTATTTCAAGTAGTTTTTAATTGATTCTCTATGATTCTCTAAGTATATTGCTATTACTTTTTAATAAATAAATCAGAAATATATTTCAATGAAAAATTACATTACTAAACAGATAAACTTATATTTACATTTTTTCATTAAATATTTCCACTGGGCTAGAACCAATGACCATATTTTACATGAAGTCATAATTTCAAATAGAGCAAATTTGAATAATGTGATCACTTCACAGACTCTTTATTTGTACTAATTGGAACCTAGCTATAGTTTTACTTCTCCAACATAACTATATTGATAGATTCCTCCATCTTTCCTGCCATTTTCTCCTTACTCTCCTTTTCCTTCTTTCTTAACAGCATTTTGATAATATAACAAAACTATTTAGAGGTCTTCTGTCTCAATTGACTACCTCTATAATCCCCAAGTGACATTAGGATTCTAAAAAAAAACTTTTTAAAATATTCTTCCTCCACTATAATGTAAATGTTACATTTTATAAAGTTATTTCTAATTATTCCCTTGTGTTTGCCTTTAAAAAAGTTCCTCTTAACTCATTTATTTGTATTTCAAAATTTCTTTTTGTTTTTTTTTAAATCAGGAATATTTGAAAGTCCTCTACTTCATTAAAGATTTGTTTTTCCCCTTGTGATATCATACTTAGTTTTACTGTGTAAGTTATTTGTGATTGAACACCTTTATCTTTAGCCATTGGAAATCTCTCATACTATGCTCTCCATTCATTTATAACATGACTGATAAATCTTGTGTAATCCTAATTTTGGTTTTTTGATCAAATTCTTTCTTCCTCCATGAATTTTTTCTAGCTGTTTGCAGTATTTTTTCTTTTTTTTTCTGGAAGTTCTGAATTTTGCATACCATCCTTCCAGGTGGGCATGTATCTCAGTTCATTCAAATCAATTAAATGCATTGCAACTAAATATAAAAAAAGCCTTAATTAAGTCAGATATCTCTGTTCAGGCATTGGATGAACTGGAAATGGCATTACACAGAAAGAAAATTTGGATAGGCTGAGGAAACTTGGACACTCTCAATGGATCATCTATAAATTACAAAGCTAATTTTAGTTGAGGGATTCTGAGTCTAATGAATGCCTACTGACAGAGAAAGAGAGAATTCCTCAGAAGGATTCTTTTGGTACTGGGCAGAGGTTATGGGAGGAGAAGGAGAGTGCCTTGGGCTTCAGCCTTGACCTCTTTCCACTTTTCTCTCTTCTCATGCCTTAGTTAAAATAGAACCTTAATGTTTTTGGAAGTCTAGAGGACTACCCATCTTCCCATCAGTGTTCCCATCAGCAGCACCCCTGGAACATCTGGCAGCAGTGTATGCATTGGGAGACATGGACAAACTGGATGCAGATTTACAGCTCTACAAGGAACCCAGCAAAAAAAGCTACACCACCATGCCTAAGGGAAAGTTTTTTCTGTACTTCACAAAGAGGTGAAAATGCCTTCCACCAAGTAGCATTTGGGAGAGAATAAATAGAAAGGAAAACCGAAGCAATATTTCAGAGGAAGTATACTGAAGACTATCTTAACATAAGGAAGAAAAGGTTGGTGTTTAATAAGTAGATCACAAACCAATCATATAGTTGATATTACTCTATGCTTTAACTTAGAATCAAGAAGATTCCAAAGATCTAGATTGGATATTATGGCAGGTTAAACTTAATAAAATAAATTTCATAGGGTTACATATAAAGTGTTCTTGAACATACTACTGATAGAAGACAAGCTTTGGTTAGTTTTACCAAAGAACTGGGCCTTAAGCCCAGGCCCAGTGATAAGCTAGTCAATCCTGTTGTTCAAGGCTTATCACTGGGTTGGACATAAGGTAATGAATTTTTCAACTGCAGAAAATCTTAAAGATCAAACATTAAAACACAAGGCAAGTAGGGGGGAAGAGTATTGCATTTTGTTTTGAGGGAATAACTATGTCAATAAAATCACAGATCTATGAAGTGTTGAAATAGAAGTATAAGGGATGAGAAATAGGGTGCTATACCTTTTATTGGATTTGTGTAGGTACACCTGGTGAGTCACTTTCTTTGCCAATGCAAGTTGGCACTTTCTCTGAAACATATATTCTTAGAGAGTTGTTTAGAGTAGAGGTATCAAATATTAACCCACAAGACTCTTGAGTTTAGCACAAAGTAAATTAAAATGTAATTGGGAAATATTTAACAAGATAAAATAGAATAGAATATTAGGCAATGTTAATATGTACTTTTCTAAGTCGATATGTGGTTCTTATATACAGTTATGGATCTTTATATAAGGCTTTTTTATATATAGTGGCTTTATATACTGGCTTCCATTTCCATTATTAAGTACTAATTGAATAATGTCAACAAGAAAAACTGACAAAAACAGGAAATCCATTCCTCTTTCTAAAAACCAAAGAAATTATACAGAAAATAACAAAACGAGGTGATCATAAAGAAGACCATATGAAAAAATGAAAGAAAAGCTTCATCATTCCCATTTGACTTTTGCATTTAATAAACATTCTGTCTGTAATCTCAGAGAGCTTCAGGTTTTATAGCCTTCCTATTTTCATTGCTTACATGCCTGTTTCAGAGGATGACACAAGCTATAAGACAGACTTGACTCTTGCATAAATGAAGAATTGTTTCTGTCCAAATACTATCATTGCCGTTGATGCTTCTTCTTATTTTAATCTTTAAGGCACATACACTGAAGTCATTATCTATGAGTGCATAGGGTACAATTCCTCATGAAATACTGAGTTCATACAGAGTTAATCCTATTAGTAACACCATTGTTACTAAAAGGGGCTTCAGAACTGAGAGGACCCATGCTATAAATAAATTGTTCAGGAAATCTAATGGATTGGTTCCACCAGTTAGGCAGGGATGTACTCCCATTTGGTAGTCCCACTGTTTTTGTTCCAATGCATCATGACAAAAGGGATTTTAGACAAGCCACACTATCTATTGAGCTCTCCATCCAAAGACACATTGTTTTCAGGGACCACATGCATAGTTTTTTTCCTTCATCCCACCACACACAAGTCCATAGAAATGGACTTTTCTTCCTATTTGCAGGGCACATGAAATAATACATTCCCACAATTATCCTCATATTTTCTTACTGGCCTGAGCTCTGGTAAAGTTCTCTTCTGATGTCATATCATTGTGTTGATGTGATCCTAGATTCTTGACGGCTCTGCCAGTGGAACACAAAATGCAGCAGTTTATATAAAGCTAGTAGCTATGTATTGTAAATGTTCTTTAGAGCGTTGCTTATTTGGAGAAAATCATCATCAAAGTGGCAACAAATGGGTGAACTCTTTAACCATGGAAACTCTGGATGACAATATGCTAAATTATAGAACTGAGACCCAGGCAAATGAAAGAAATATTTATGGCAATGAAAGCATAATTCCTTAAAATATTGACATAATTGAGTAGTTCTGTGCAAATACTATATGCTCAGTATCCATTTATGAGAGGAAGTAAAGAAGGAAGAAAGGGAAGGAGTGAAGGAGGGAAAGAAGGAGGGAAGTAAGGAAGTCTTCTTCACTAAAAAAACAAAAATCGACATGGGGTCCTATCATTTCATTGCTTTGGGAATGTATAGCTGAAGGAATGCTTTCCCTTTGAATAATAATTAATAATGCTTTAAGATTTTCAAGATACTTTTCTTACAACACCTCTATAAACTGAGTAATGTCGTATTCCTATTCTTGTTTTACCAACATGGAAACTGAGGATCAGAAAAGTGAAAGAACATGCCCAACATCATACAGCTACCAAACTGTATTACCATAATTTCCTATATTTGCATTGAAGTCTATAGAGAGTTAAGGAAAAACATAAACCATGAAGTAGATAGTGCAATTATTGAAAATCTGTATCTCTGTGCAGGTAAATTCCACTGGATTTTTATTTGGCTACAAAAGCACTTTAATGCATAGAGCTCAGAAAAGACTTGTGTTTTTTTTCTTGCTGCCTTCTGTGCCTCCTTTCAACTTTCCTTTTGCAACAGCTAATAAAAGGATAAAAGAAACACAGAAACCTTAATTTTATTCCACTAAATTTAATTTCTTCACAATTTAAAATCAGAACAAAAAAACTAAATTAGAAACAAAAATATTCTATTTGTAATAGGAAGTAATTAGAACTCTTGCCCTTAAGGAAGTTATCACAGAAAATATCAAAAAATGGACATGAAATTCCTTTATAAATTGTTAAAGTTCTACACAGGTGTAAGGTGTTTGAAACATAGAACCAAAAAGATCTTTAAACTAATCTAATCCAAATCCTTAATTTAAAGGATGAGAAAACTGAGTTCCAAAGACTTGAAATGATCTGCCTCAGTTTCCTCATCTGTTAAATTAGGTTATTTCACCACCCACTTCATAGGGATTTTATGAACCATACAATTTTATTCCCATCCAAATTGCTCTTGTTACTATATAATCATAAGTCAACCCTGAGACAGGATTCGAACTCAAGTATCCGGATTTTTGCTATATTTCTCTGCCTACTCTACCACATGGCCTCTCATAAAAAATTTAGTCAAGAAAGGATCTTGGAAGGCAATCTAAGCCAACCTGCTGTCACAAATAATCCATCCAGACAGCTCATCATCACTCTTATCTTCAAAGACCTCCAGGGACAAAGATATCACAAGCTCCCAAGGAAATCTATTTCAGTGTTTAACAACTCTCACACTCAGGAAATCTGTCCTTAAATCTACTTTCAATCTCTAGCACTCCATCATAAATCCATTTCCTTTTTAGCCCTTCAGCTGGCATTGCTTTGGAAATACTTTTTTCACTAGTGTTTATGAGGATGTTAAAGGGGCATGAATGTCTTTCCTGGGGAGGCTGGGTATCCACTAGTGTTACAGTAAAATTCACAGAATAGTAAAGTTTTTGAATTGATAGGGGTCTCAGAGGACATTTAGCCCAACCTCTCACTCAGTGTGGGAATTCTCTTAACCATATTCCTGACAGATGGTCCTACCACCTCTGTCCGAAATTTTCTAGTGGGATATTAGTTCCTTTAGACAGTGAGTGTCTTCATTTTTATCTTCATATTCCAAGAACCTAGTTGCATAGCCTTCCACAAAATAGGTGCTCAGTTGTTCCTCGAGGGTAGGAATTGTTACATTTTTTGTCTTTATATTTCCAGTGCCTAATACGATTCTTGGCACACAGCACCTACCTCCTAGGGTTGTTGTGAGGATTAAATGAGATAATATTTGTAAGTTATTTTGTGTATTATAAATACCCAAACTAACTATAAAGGACATTTGAAGAAAAATGCTATCTGCATTCAGAGAAAGAACTGACAAATAGAAGTGTGTATGTGTGTGTATGTATGTGTATGCATATATATGTATGTATATGTATACGTACATATATATGTATACATAAACACACACACACACACACACTATATATATATGTACACACACACACACACACACATCTACTTGTATCTGCTGGTAGCCATCTCTGGGGGAGGGGGAGGGAAGAAAAAATAAATGAATTTACATTATAACTCAGTTTTCCTTGTAAATTCCAACATTTCATATACATTCTGACATAAAATAATACAAAATAAATAAGTCTTTCTTCTAGATGACAGCCATTTAGTTAGATGTTAGAAGGCAAGAAGGCAAACTAAATATTCTTTTCTCCAGGTTAGTTTAACCTGCATTTTCTTTTGTGACACGAATTCCTATCGTTCTTAATTCCTTGTAAGATGAGAATGGAAATGTTGTACTATTATAAGGAATATTGTTTATAAACTTTGAAGTAATATATACATGCAACACATATATATGCTCTTATTATTTTTTAACATTAATTATGTAGGGTTTGATGTCAGTCTAGGAATTGGACATTATAAGCAATATGAAATCATGAAAAATTTGAGAGATGGTAGGGTGCCATGGGCCAACTTAAAGAAAAGCATTGTTAAATATACTTTGGATGGATTTTTCTTATAGCTTGAGACACGGGAATGAAGGATTGTCATCTTCAATACAGATGACTTTATCTATAATCAAGCTTTATTTTTTGGGGAGGGGGAGTCATTCAGAGAATCTTTAAGTAGGATACCTCGTACCTAACTCATAGCAATGTTATCTATAAAACCAATCAGCATAATCTAGGGAGTTAAGAAGAGTCAGAATTGTAGAACCTCATAGATTCTCAGAGATGGAAAGAATTTTAGAGTTCTATCCATATCCAAAATATTAATCAATTAAATGCAATCCATTATCTCCCAAAATGTAGTCCTCCATCCTCTACTTGACGATCTCCACTGATGAACACACTACCTACTAGGGATGTCCCAAGGTAGAAAAGGCCACCTAAGGGTGTATTGTACTTTCTACTTTAATAAAAAACAGCAACCAGAAGTTCCACATAGTGCCCAGGATAGCATAATTTACAGAGGGACCTCTTCTATGATTGTAGAATCTTAGAATTAGAAATGACCCAAAAAGTTATCCTACTCAACTGGAAGCTGAATAATTACAATACATTAGGAAATTAAGTAGGCTAAATCTATAATGCCCCTAAAATGATTCAGGAAAGGTTTTAAAGGTAGATTTAATAGTAACCAACATGATCATTTTGTATGATCAAATGGAAGATGAAAATTACAGCTAGCCTAGGAAATAATTTTTTTTCCTTTCCTTTCCTTTCCTTTCCTTTCCTTTCCTTTCCTTTCCTT
>NW_020954751.1:3872139-3887893 GCF_900497805.2 Vombatus ursinus | reverse complement strand
TTCCTTTCCTTTCCTTTCCTTTCCTTTCCTTTCCTTTCCTTTCCTTTTTCCTCCCCTAAAACTATAAATTCCTCTACCTTTTCCTCTATTAATCTGCATTGAAGCTTAGACTAACTCCTCTTATGATCTAAGCCAGTTCACCCCTCCTTAGGCAACCTAGTGCCTCCTACTCCTGGAGGCTCACTATATTAATGCCAAGCTTAGTATGAACACCTAATTGGCATAGCCCATTACGACTCAGAACTCCTGAACTGAAGAGATCCTCCAGCTTCGGTCTCTTTGATAACTGGGATTATAGACATGTGCCACCATGTCTAGTGAAAATCATTTTCAAGAGATGCCAGGTCCTCTAACTTCCATATTTGGACCATATATTCATTCCTATCCATATTTTACAGACAAAACAAGTAAGACCAAGAAAGGGGAAGGGAGCTTCATAAAGTCATACTGTGCCAAGATTAAGAATAGAACCCAGATCTCCTCACTCCTAGCTTTTTCATTTAATGACTGATTTTTATATAATTTTTTAAAGTTTGAAAAGCCAATTTTTACACATCTCATTTGGTCTTCACAAAAACCCCAAAGAGATAAGCATTATAATTATTATAATTACCATTTGACAAGAAGAAATTGAGTCCCAAAGAGGTGCCTAGAGTTATCCATACAGGCCACATGGCTTCGTGGTTAGAGTATTGGACTTAGACTTAAGAAAAACTGGGTTCCAAGTCTGTTTCAGATAACTCTGTGGTCTGGGAAGTCCCTTAATCTTTCTCACCCCTAGTTTCCCTATCTGTATGATATGGATAATCACAACTACTTCACAGGGTTTTTGTGAGCATCCAACAAGGTAATAAACACACAGTACTTAGTAAACCTTGAGGTTTGCTCCTTGGAGGACAGCAAATGCTTCCCTTTCATTTGGAGAATTATATAAATGTTAGCTATTACTATATGTCCAAAAAGAATCAGAAGCAAAGTTTGAACCCAAATCTTCCTGATTCCAAGTCTAATGCTCTATTCACTATCCCACAGTGACCCTATACAATTAGCCATTTGCTTTCTTCCAGAGTTTGGGGGCAAAAATCTGTTTTTAAAAGTCCTCCCATAAGCCCCAAGGCAGAATATTTTTTGAATTTGTCTGCTTTCAGATTTTTACCTTTCCACCTCCAGATTGTCAAGTGGTCCCACTGGGATCTCTATCCTGCACTCTTGCTGTTATTTATTTAAAGAACCTTATGTAATTGCCTTCATCAAGTCTCCAAAAGTGCCCCTGGAATTCTCTTTTGGCTGCCTTTATTTCTAGCTGCTGCCTAGTCTGCCACACCCCTTGGCTACTCTGCACTCCCTGCTTGTAATTTTTTTATGTTTTTGATGCATGCCTTTCCTCTATGGTATCCTCTGTGACTTTGCCAATGGACAAAGCATCACGTTTCTTTGCTGGTTCTTTGGAGTATCAGTGTTTTGATCCTCATCCCACTTTTATCTTGGGTTAGAAAGAAAAATTGCTGCTGAGGTTTTAATTCAAAGTTTTCCATCCCTTGAATCTTCTCTTGGCATATGTGCATTCACACTCTCACCCACACATACTCAAATGTACCTACATGTATAGAAATGCACCTTAGAACAGATAGACATTCATTCCTAAGTAAACACTCACATGTGCACATACTCACATATTTACATATCCATACACTCACCCAAATATACCTTTCCTCAGAGAAAACAATTTCATTCAAACATTTCATCAACAATTTATTATGAAATGAGTTAGGGTCTGGAGATTCAAAGACAAAAATAAAATCATCCCTGCCCTCAAAGAGCTTATATTCTACTAATTCAATTCAATGACTGTTTCTTAGGTCCCTGCTATGGCACTGCTCTATGATCTAGGGATAATGAGATGAAAAGTAAGATAGCTTCTACCCTCAAATACTTACAAAAATAGGGTGAGAGAAGAGACAAGCTAAAAATAATTAGGATATGAATTAAAATCCATCATTGTGAATCTGCAGTGGTTGTGTGTGTGTGTGTGTTGTTTCATTCTTTAGACCTTAAGGTATTTGGGAGCAACAATTGTTCCTCTTTTGTCTTTGCATCCCCAGGGCATAGCATAGTGATTGTCACCTAGTGAGCACTTATTTGTTGATTAATTAAATTCATAAGCAGAGTTATAATGAACACTTTATATGGAGTCAGAGGGTCTGGTTGGAAAGCTAACCTCAGGCAAGTCCCCTCCTCTCTCTGTTATCTCCTCTTTCTCAACTATGATGCAAGGAGATTGACTTATAAAGCTTTAGAATCCTTTCCAAGTATGACATTCTAAGATTTAATGGTTTGAAGAGAAGTGGAAAGTTTGAAAAGAGGTTTAGCAACTAGATCTCTACCATTTTGTTAGAAATATAAAGCCTTAAGTGTTAAAGGAGAATAATTTACAAAATGACAATATTATAAAGACAAACAACTGTGAAAACTCTAAGAATGATGATCAATACAACGGCCACTCATGATTCAGAGGACGTATGATGAAACATGCTATCTATGACTTGTGAATATGTATGTATATGTATACACACACATATTATAAAGCTAATGAGAAAATTTGTTTTCTTTGACTATGCATATTTGTTACAAGAAATCTTCTCAGAGTTAGGCTATTATTTCATGTCAAAAGTAGAACTTGAACCTAGGGTTGTTTTTATTTGTTTGTTTTGGTTTGGTTTGGTTTTTTGCTTCCAAAATGGGTCCTCTATCCACTACACAGTACTGCCCATGGTATTTCATCTTAATAAATTTGGACCGGCAGGCTAGTTTTGTGAGAACTTTTTGGATCATTAATATGCTGTCCAGATATCCCTCCCAACTTTATATCATTAGCAACTTTCACAAGCAGGCAATCTACTTTTTCATTCAACTTTCACAAGCAGGCAATCCACTTTTTCATTCAAGTCATTTTCTTGGAAGTCATTGGTAATAACTAAAAGGGCACAGTCAAGGACATATCCCTGGAGCACTCCACATGAGACCTGCCCCTAATTTGACAATCAATTAATGACTACTCATTGGGTTTAGATATTTCAACTAGTTATGAAGTCTTCTAAATATACAATCTCCCAATCCACACATCTCTCAATTTTGTCTACAAGGATACCAGGAGACTTTGTTCAATGCCTTGTTGAAAGCCCAGTCTAATTTAACTATGGCATGCATTTGATATACATTTCTGATCACCCTGTAAATAACAAAAATGAGGTTAATCTTAAATAGTGTGCTCTTGAGGAACCCATGCTATCTCCTAATAATCACTGGTTACCATTTAAAATGCTTCCAGATCATCTATTTAATAATGCTTTCTAGAATTTTGCCAGGAATCAAAAGACAAGCTCATTTGCCTGTGATTTTAAGGCACTTTCCTTTTAATCAAAAAGTAGGAAAATTTTTTCTTATGCCCAGCCCTGTGGCACTATTGGCTTTGACTTCAATACTTCAGAACATATCAGTAAAGCAGTTTTATTCACCATTTATTATCCTGGGCTGGTTGTTCAAGGCTCTTTAAGGGGGTAGCCAGTTCTTCTCTTACCATCTCGGTTTGAGTTTCCACTCCCTGGAAATTATTTTTGTTCTACCGTTCCTAGTATGAAGAGCATTCTTCTTGGTGTAAAAAAATAGAATCAAAATAACAATTGAGCAGTTTTGTTCTTTTTGTCTCTTGACAATCTTCCTTTAGCCAGCTACAAGAAATAGATTAACTCCTTTCCCATCCAACTCTTTGCTGTTAGGATATTCTACTTCCCCTTTCCCTCCTCTTTTTTCCCTTCTGGTTCTCTTCCTTAGAAATGAAAATAGCTATAATTGCTTTGCTTAAATGCACTAGGGGTGCTCCTGGTAAGAGAATATGTTGCCTCATGACCTTTGTGTATAAGAGAAGAATGTGTATATTTCTTAAAAATAACCCACTCAATCTTCTAATTTGCCCATTTTTGTAAAAAAAAAAAAAAGTCCAGAGGTGGAAGATGATGTGAAGGTAGAAACAACAAGAATTGAGCACTGAATGCATATTTTTTGGGGAAAGAGAGACTTAGTAGTCCAGGATAATGCTAAGATTACCAATCTGGTCTACTAGAAGGGTGATAGTGCCTTGGAATGAAAGAGAGAAGTTTAGATGAGGGCAAGGTTTAGGGGAAAGGATAAGTTCAACTTTAGATACATTGAGTTTAAGATATATCCTATACCTTTTTTGAGCTTCTTTTTGCTTCCAATATAGCACCTTTGGTCATTGCTAACATTAATCATGAGCCTCACCTACCTATGAATGTAAGCTCATAGATATAGAAATAGATAGCTCTTCAGAAACCATCTGGTTCATCACTCTTATTTTACAGATGAGAGAACTGAGGCCTAGGGATTTTAGGTGACTTACCTAATTGTAGTCACATAGACAGTAATATTGAAGCTAGGATTCGAAATAAGTCTCTTTCAAGTCAAATGTAATGCTCTTTCTACTGTATCACTCTGCTTTCTAAAGTTTGGGGCCTTCTGACACAATTTTTATAGAACTATAACACATTTTTTAAACTGAGGTTTTAAAAATTGAGATGCATCTGACTTTAGAACTCCTGAAAAACTGGCACACTAACTCTTGATTTCTGTGTAAGAGAGAAATGAGGTTAAAAAAAATCTTATCTTCTTCACTAGATTATAAACTCCTTTAGGCAGGGATTGTGTCTTAGACTTCTCTGCCACTCTCATCTCTTCATTATTTAGCACATGCCTTTGAATGTCATTAAATGGATGATGACTGATTTATTTCCCCAATAACCCACTAATCATCTACTATTCATAAATAATTGCAAATTCTTTTTTTTAATCAAAACATGAGAATTTTGTGCTTGCCAGAATCTATACTTTGTTTCTGTGCCTTAATACTATCACTGCCAAGGTCTATTTTAACAGTTGGAAAAGTCATGCTTCCAGAGGCACTTTTCTAGTGATCTAGAAGTCAAACCAAAAGCACTTGAAGTAACTAGATAATGTAATTTCCATTAGCTCTTAGATCCTATGGAGTTAGGAAGTGGGAGGGGTGATATTTTCTCCTTAATAGAGCTGCAAAATCCTACCATCATTCAATCTGCCTCCAGCTCTACCTCCTGCAAGAAACTTTCCTGGGCCACCCCAGCCAGTACTAAGTATTACCTTCTCTGAATCATCATTGTACTTACAGTCCAGAACTTAAACTCTCTTAGAGGAATAGAAGTTCCTCAAGAATAGTCACTGTTTTTACTGCTGATTTTTTGTCTCTAGCACCCAGTCCAATGTCTAGATACTTTATAAATAAATACCTGTTAAATTTAATTAAATTATGCAACTACAAACCACAATATCAGGCTATTAATGATGAAGCATTACCCACTTCCTGAAAGATGTTGAATTCAAAATACGTAATAAGACCTATTTTTGGACATAGCCAAGGTGAGAATTTCTTTCTCTTGACTATGTGTGTTTGTTATGAGGGGTCTTTCTTTCTTTTCTTTCTTTCTTTCATTCTTTCTTTTTCTTTATTCCTTCTTACCTACCTTTCTTCCTTCTTTATTTCTTGCTTTCATACTTTCTTTATCTTTCTTTTTCTTTCTTTCTTTCCTTCTTTCTTTCTTTCTTTCTTTCTTTCTTTCTTTCTTTCTTTCTTTCTTTCTTTCTTTCTTTCTTTCTCCCTTTCTTTCTCCCTTTCTTTCCTCCTTTATTTGTTGTCCAGTTGGGGAAAGGAATGTGTGCTTTAGCCACCTTGAAACAGCACATATAGTTGCACTCTTTTCACTTTGTTTTCCATACCCCACAAGACTTTGCCCCAATGTAATGCCATTATTTTACACCTAATAAAATAGGAATGATAAAGGAAAAAAAAATAGCTGTGATTGATATCAAGTAGGTGTAATGATTTCACTGATGAAAATAAATTGAGTACCCACGTAGTTGGACCTGGATTCACTGGCCAAATCTGCTACATATTGGTCATGTGATCTTAGGTAAGTCACTTGACCATTTTTAAACTCTGAGGTTATTGTGAGGAGAAAAGGAGAGAAGGTACAGAAGAGAAAGGAGAAAAACATCTGATTGATCCCATGCACTTTGTTCCTACCCATCTTGTTCACTGTCCCTTGACAACAGCTTCCTTGTAACAGCTGTAAGAAATCAATTAACTTCTTTCTCATCAAAAGCAGCTTTAATTAGAGTGTTCGGCTTCCTGTATCCCTCCTCTTTTCCCCTCTGCCTCTAGGAGATTTCTAATATAGTATCTCTGCCTTAGAAATAAAAGAAAATAGGTGTTCCAAGCTTGGTTCAATGAACCAGATGTGTTCCTCATAAAAGGATGTGATGCCTACTAGCTTTAGGGCATGAGCAAAGCTTGATGTTCAAAGGTAACCTATGGTGTATCTTCCCTGAGAATGACTACCGATCTAAATTGTCCTTTTTTGTAAAAACGGATTTTGTTTATTGGTTCAATTTACAATGGGGACTATCTATATATTTTCATATTGTCTGACCTTAAATTTTTGCATAATTTAATTAAATTTAACAAGTATTTATTTATAAAAATACTTTGTCTTTAAATATTGTAAATACATGTAAGAGAACAGATTCAGAGTATCCCAGGGCTCATCCAAAATGCATTTCATTTCACAGACTCATATTACCAGATTCAATAAGGGTATTGTGGTTAGTCAATCAGTCAACAAGCATTTAGTAACTACTTACTATATTGCAGGCGCTATGCTAAATGACAGGAATATAAAAAGAAGGAAATCCAGTCCTTTCTCTCAAGTAGCTTACTTCTAATGTAAGACACAATATATAAATAACTGGGCATGTGCAAAATATCTGGTGTAAAGTTGTAATGTATATCAAATTTGCAGAGGGCATAAAACTAGCAGAAGCTAGAGAAATAGCTAATATGTTATAAGAGAGAATTGGGATCCAAAATGATCACACTAGATTAGAACAGTGGGTCAAAATACAAAGCTGAAACCAATTAGGGATAAATGGAAAGTTTTACACCTGGGTTAAAAAAAAAAAACAACTTCACAGCATAGGCTGGAGGAGATGAGTCTAGAAGAGATGAGGTTGGAAACGATGCATGTGAAAAGGACCTGGCAGTTTTAGTATACCGCTTGCTCAATGTTGGTTGACAAACATTGTTTAAATGCCTTCTACGTGCTAGGTATTTTATTAGGTACTAAAGATACAAAAAAAGGACAAAAAAGACAGTCCCTGCTCTCAAGGAGTTCATGGTCTGATGGGAGAGACAACATGAAAATAAATACAGGCTAAATTGTAGAAATCAAGAGCAGGAAGAAACTAGCATTTAAGAAATCAATAATGGCTTTTCATAAAAAGTAGGACTTTAGATCAGGTTTAAAGGAACCCAAGAGGAAGAGATGAGAAGAGAGAGAAATTTCAGACATGGGGGACATTCAGTGAAAACATCTGGTTAATCAGGAGATGGGATGTCTTGTGTGAGAAACAAAAAGGAGGACAGTGTCATTGAATCACAGTGTACATTGGGGTTGGGGAGGAGATGTGAGGTAGAAGAAGACTGTAAAGGTGGGTGAAGGGCAGGTTATGAAGGACTTTGAATGTTAAATAACAGATTTTCTATTTGATCCTGAATATGATAACAAGTCACAAGAGTTTGTTGAATAGAGGGGTGACATGGTCAAATCTGTACTTTAGGAAGAAAAATCAGACAAACAAGTAGAGGATAGATGAGAATGTGAAAAGACTTGAAGCAAGGAAATGAACCAGTTATTGCAATAGTCCATATATGATGTGATAAGGGCCTGTAATAGGGTGATCACTGTGTCAGGTGAGGGAAGGGAGTTTGCAGAAGAGATTTTGCAATATGAGTGATGAGATTTTACAGTACGAAAAGTCAAGAATGGTACCTAGATTATGAGCCTAGATGACTAGGATGATGGGGGTATCTTGAACAGTAATAGGAAAGTTCAGAAGAGAGGAGAACTTAGGGAAAAAGAAAAAAATGAGTTTAGTTTTGGATATGTTGAGTTTAAGATGCCTATGGGACATCTAATTCAAGATTTCCAAGAAAGCAGCTGGAGATGCAAATCTGTAGATCAGGGGAGAGTTTAAGGAAGGATATGTGGAATTGAAAATCATAAAGATAAAGATGATAATTGAATCCATGGTAGCTGATGAGATCACAAAGTAGAATAATATAGAGGAAGAAGAGGAGAACCCAGGACAGAGATGTAAAGGACCTCCACCATTAGAGGACCTGACCTAGAGGAAGATCTAATGAGGAAGAAGGAGGAGTGGTCAGATAGACAGGATAAAGTATTGTTATGGAAACCTAAAGAGAAAAGAATATCAAGGAAAAAGAGTGTCAAGGAGCTTGCCTCCACCAAGGGAGTTTTCCCTTGGGTCAGATCAGAGACACACCCTCTGTCTCTGTCTCTCTCTGTCTCTGTCTGTCTCTCTCTCTCTGTGTCTCTCTTTGTCTCATAACTGAGCTAAGAAATCTCGCTCTCAGTGTAACAGATCATCCACTCTGTATTCTCTGGCATATTCTAATCTGTATAACTTCTCTGAATTCTTTTTGCTGTCTGCTTGGATAAATGGATTTATTAACTATTTACTATTTATGATGGTCTTTTGTGTAACTAGCATTTGTTGGTAAGAAGCCAAGCCAAAATAAGCTTTTAATATCAGCTGCATGCATTTCCTCTTCAAAGGAGAGCAACTAGTAAAATAACTGAAACCTAAAACTCACTTTTGCCAAACAATGCATCTATTTGTACTTACACACATGAGTGCTAGGAGTAGTAGCACCTGACCACTAGTCTTGCTTCCATCCTAACCCTCACAACCATCAAGTAAGGGTCTAATAATCCCCACCAATTGCCAAGCAACCCTCACAGACAGGGCAGGCAACCAGCCTAGATGAAGTAGCAAGGCATCTGTGTGGGGGGGGGGTGGGGGGTGTAGGAAGAGATTGATGACAATATTTACCAGGGAAGTTGAATTAGCACCACCACCTTGACCGCCATATCCCTTCAGACTTGAATGGAGACATCTCAGAAGCCTGAACAAAGATGAAACTACATTCCCTCATCTGTAAAATGAGGTGAAGTCACTGTGGATAACCTTAAGAATCCAATCCAGCTCTCAATTCTTTGATCCTGGGAATATACTTTTAAAAAGTGGCTTGGAAAGCATAAGGTCAAGTAATAAATATTCATTTATTATTAAATTTGAAAGTGAGATTCTTCACTACTTGCAAAGGAATATAATAAAAAATATATCCTACATTTACCACAAGGTTTTGCACATAGTAAGCACTAGGTAAATATTTTATAGATAAGAGATTATAGTCCCATCAAGATTAAGTCACTTGTCCAGGCCAAAGAGTAGTTAAGAGGTGGAGCTGAGATTTGGATGTAGGTCCCTTACTCCAGGCCCAGCATTTTCTCCTCTGTGCCACCAGCTTCCTCAGAGAAGGGAAACTGAGAACCAGTGAGGTAAGGTTATTTATTCATGGTCACACGGCAAGTTGGTAGCAAGAGGTCAAACCAATGTCACCTGATTAGAAGTCCAGGGCTATTTCCACCCTATTATATCTCCAGATTCCTCCCCTTCCTATGAAGTAACAAAAAGAAAGCACATCTTCTCTAGTTGGCTCTGTGTGTGTGTGTGTGTGTGTGTGTGTGTGTGTGTGTATGTCTTAATTAGGAATCCTTGTTTCTGTTTGCACAGTGCCCTTTAAATCCAACTAGAAAAGCAGCAAATCATTGTATAGCCCTAATGAGAGTACACAGAAGCATCACCTTAAAACTGCCTTTTTAAGGATAAAACAGTCAACTGCCTTTGAGGATAATTAGGCAGAGAGGCCTTTCCCTCCCTCTGTAAATATTGTGCTGGTAACTTCTCTTAGAGCTAATGAATGTTGCTCAGAAGTGAGCCTAAACTTTTAGAAGCAAATCACCAAAAGCTCTTGGAGGACACAGAACTCAGTCTCCATCTGCTGCCCAGCCTGAACACTGTCTCCAAGGCCAGTTGCATTAATTGTGGGAACACTTAGGGTGAACCACAAGGCCTTGTGAAATAGAAAATTGCTCAAAAAAAACCAATTCTGATTTCTCCTGTGTATGAGAGGCAGCCTGACATAGTAGACAGTGAGCCAGGCTTTGAGTCAGGAACACCTGGATCTTTTTCCTGCCTCTGACAAATACTGCATATGTGACTTTGGGTAAATCACTTAACTTCGTAGTGCTCTAGGTAACTCTCTGAGACATGCCTATAATTTGCAGGGGGCAAAACAAGATGTTTGTCTGCATTGGTAGAGGGAGTTTTCTCACCTGAACTTCCCTATACTAATGAAATTGAAATCACAGACTTATTCCTTATCCTTCTTATACCTATAAGCTCAAATAGCTGCTCCTGACTAAGCTTTTCTCCCTTCTCTCTTATATTTTCCCATGTGTTACCACATGATCTGGAAATGATATGGAACAAAAGAGCAAGCTTTGTAAGGTAGGTAATAGTATCATAGATTAAAAGCCAGAAGGGACCTTAGAGTTCCATATGAATTCTCATTTTAGGCAACTAGATGACGCAATGGATAGAGCACAGGACTTGGAGTTAGCAACACCTGTGTTTGAGTCATGCCTCAACCACTTACTACCTGTGTGACCCTGTGGAAATCACCTAATTTCTTTCAGGTTCAGTTTCCTCATCTGTCAAATGGAGATGAGAATACCACCTATCTTCCAGGGTTATTGTGAGGATCAAATGATACAATACTTATCTCTGTCTTTAAAAAAAAAAAGAAAAGAAAAGAAATCCTGGTGAGGGAGGAGGGGACATGAAGAAAGATTGTGGAGGCCTTACTCCAAGTAAGATAAATCCAAAGGTGACCCATCAAAGCTTATGGAAGCTCCGGAGCCAGAGTACAATCATCTGGTGGGAAGGACATGGAAGTAATGTCCCAAGTGGAGATGTTCAGGGATATCATCAGAATCTTTATTCACAGGCTCACCTATGCAAAAGGAAAACACAAAGACCCTTCTCTCTGGCTTCTCCTCAAGGGTAGGAAGAATGGGGTGGTTGCCAATTGAATCAAATCCAAGAGGAGTTTAAAATTTCAGTGCAAATGGCAAGCACTAATTCTGGCCTTGCCTTTCCTTACCAGCTGCTGCCTGTGTTTTCAGTTTGACGTCACAGCCTGAGCCGCTGAAGCCCTAGGAATGAGATGACAAGCCAACATGACCAACTGTTACTCCATTTCAGGAGGTGGTCTTCCATGCCACAGGGCAATGTTGACAGTAATATCTGACCTTTATAGAATGTTTCCAAATTTTCAAGACAATTTAAATACATTATCGTTTGAGTCTTACCACAACCCTATGAGATAAATACTGTAGACATTATGCCCATTTTATAGATGAGGACATTACTGAAGCTCAGAGAGCCTAATTAATTGACTTGCTCAGGATCACATACCTAGAATATATGAGGCAGTATTAACTCAGGACTACTTGATTCCAAAACCAGAATTATAACCACTATGCCAGGCTACCTCTGGATTCATTCTAAAGCTATTTTAGACCATTGGGATTCAAATACAAAGCCATGAAGGTTTTCTGAACATGCACATGCTATATATTCATGTAATGGTTGTAATTTAGGTGTATATGCTTATCCCAGAAGGGTTGCTATGACCATGACCAAGAAGATCCCAACAAGAAGTAAGAAAATTCATGAGTTATGATGCAGATGCAGGCAGAAATGCAAAATAACTTATAAATAATTGTGTCACTCCTGTACCAGCTGTGATCACCACAGACCCTTGTGTTCAGGAAGCATTTAACAAATCTTTGTAGAAGAGAATTTGTTGGGAGGAGACATAAAAAGAATTCAGGAAAGATAGAAGGAAGGAAGGAAGGAAGGAAGGAAGGAAGGAAGGAAGGAAGGAAAGAAAGAAGAAAAGAGAGAACAGAGGGAGAGAGGAGGGAAGGAAGGGAGAGACAGAGCATGGAAGAGAGGGAAAGAGGGAGATAAAAAGAGAGGAAAGAAGAAAGGGAGGGAGGAATGAAGAAATGTAGGGAGGGAGGAAGGAAGGAAGAGAGGGAGGAGGGAGGGAAGAAAGAAATTCCAGTAACTAAGGAGTTCGTGGAGATATTTACTCAGGGGAGAAGTTTCTCCTCTCCTCTACTGTCTCCACTCTAAAATGGGAGTGTATTTATTACTCAAGGGCAATTTCTACTTAGTTAAATACTGTATAAGTCCATAGGTGTGAGGATAATAGGAGAAATTACTTTATCAATTTCTTACTGTGTAAAAAGAATACTTTTTCATGTTGTCTTTAAGTTTCTCAATGTCAGGGGACCTTTCTCTCTTCCTCCCTCAGCACCTAGTTAAGTACTCTTTGTTGTTCATTCGTTTCAGTAGAACCTATTTTTTTTTTGCAAAGATATGGAATTAGTTTATCATTTCCTTCTCCATCTCCTTTTACAGATGAGGAAAATGAGGCAAACAGGGATTCAATGACTTGCCCAGGGTCACAGAACCAGTAAGTTTCTGAGAATGGATTTGAGCTCAGGAAGATGAGTCTTCCTGACTCTGTCTACTGCACAGTAAGTATCTGCTCAGTTAGTGCTCTAGTCAATATGTATTTTTAACTGGCTGTATGACTCTATATCATTCAAGGATTCAAATGGCTTAATTCCAGACCAAGAATATTTTTTGAGTTATCATAGGATGTAACTAGATCCCACTGGTTACATCATTGTCAAAAAAACAGCATGCATTGATCTAGCTTTAGTCCTTACTTTATTGCTAACTTGCTGTACAATCTCAACCCAATCACTTTACCCTGCTGGGCTTCATTTTCTTCATCTGTAGAATGAGGGTATTGGGGCAGATGATATATAGCACAGCAGCCTAGAAGTACATTTTGTTTCTGAGTTCTAGTCCTAATATTCTATTAGCTCAGTGTGTTGTCTGGGCCAGGTCATTAGGCCTTTCTTAGCTTCCGTTTCCTTCAGAAATAAGTGGATTGATTATGAACAAGTCTTCATCATCCTAAAACAAAATACATCACAATAGTTGATCTTACTTATCATCCTCTCAAGCTGTATGTCTTCTATTTTTCATAGCCAAATTCCTGGAAAAAAGGCTGTTTACTCATATCGCTCTTATTCCCTCTCCTCTCACTTGTTCCTCAACCCCTTTCAAAAGAGATTCTGACCTAATTGCTCTATTGAAACTGCTTTCCCTAAGGTAACCAGTGACCTCTTTAATTGCCGAATCGTACATCCTCTTCTCAGACCTCATCCTTCTTGACTTCTCTGCAGTACTTGACATTGTTGAGCACCTTTTCTTCCTGGATATTCTCTCCTCCCTGGGTTTTATTGACCCTACTTTCTACTGGTTCTTCTATTTCCCTGGATACTGCTTAGCCTCCTTTGCAGCATCAATGTGGTACAAGGAAATAAAGCTGTACTTGTAATTAGGGGGCCTGAGATTGAATTCTGGCTCTGCTACTTATTACCTGTGTGACCTTGGACAAGTGATCATAGAAAGTACAACCTCAGTCTTCCCCCTCAACTCCAAATCTCACATACCCAAGTTGTCCATCACAAATTTCCAACTGCATGTCATTTAAAACAGAATTCATTATCATTCCTCCAAAACTATTCCTTTTTCCTAATAAATACTTCTGTTGAGAGTACCACTGTCTTTGCAGCCACCCAGGTTTGCAACTTTGGTATCATCCTCTAATTTCTGTCTCCCTTATACTCTCTCCCCCTGCCATATTCAATCATTTGCCAATTCTCAATGATTCAACTGAACCTCTTGCATCTGTCCTTATCTCTCTTCACAAATGGCCACTCCATGAGCTCTGACCCTCATGACTTTTTACAAAGATTATAGCCATAGTCTCTTAAGTAGTATTCTCAACTCTTGTTTCCCCCTTTCCAATCCACCTTCCACATCATTACCAAATTGATATCCCAAAAGCACACATCTGATCATATCACTCTCCTGATTAAGAAGCTCTCGTGACTTCTAACTGTCTCCAAGATAAAATGCAAACTCCTCTCTTTGGTATTTAAGGCCCTTCACAATCTGGCTTATTCCTACATTTCTAGCTTTACTGAACATTGCCCTTCACACAACCTAAATTCTAGCCAATTGTCTTGCTTGCTGGGTATTCTATCTCCATAGAGCCTTCTCTATTCCTGGAATGTACTCCCTTCACAGTTTGACCTCTTAAAATTCCTAGATTCCTTCAAAATTTAGCTCAAGGTATATAATATTTATAAAACCTAAATTAATCCCCTAAGAAATTACTTTGTAGCAATTTGGGGTTTATTTACATGTATTCAGGTTGATTTTCTCCAAAAGATAATGTAAAGTCCTTAAGGACAAATGCTGTGGTTGTTTAAAATTTTTTATCTTTTTTATGTCAAGAATTTGGAAGTTTTGGGCACATGGTACATGCTTAAATGCTTGAACAAATGAATGAAATATCTGATCTTTAATGCCCCCTCAAGCTCTCAAATTGTAATTATTAAATTCTGTAACTTTGTGATTTCTAAGATTCATGACTCTAAAAGAACTAGAAGACAAAACGAAGAAATTTTCAAGAAATAGATCCTTTTAATCTGTCTTATAAGGCATAGTTCCTGTTGCCAATTTAATAAAGCATGTGTTTTTCCGTGTTATCACGCCACTCAAAATAATTTCTTATGTTATTGTTGAGATGAATACCATAGGTTTCTAACTCAGCTGAGAGTAACACTAACGGTTAACAGTTCTATAGCACTTACTATGTGCCAGCCACTGTGCTAAGTGCTTTGAAGTTATCATCCCATTTGATCCTCACAACAACCCTGGGAAGTATCATTATCCCCAATTACAGATGAGTAAACTGAAGCAACTAGAAGTCAAGTGACTTCCCAGGGTCACATAGCTAGTAAGTTCTGAGGCCAGATTTGAACTCAGGTCTTCCTGACTCCAAACCCAGTGCTCTGCCCACTATAACATCTAGCTTTCTGTTAGGACTTCTCAAACATTCACTCACACTCTGAGTTCATGGGGTATCTAGGTTATACAGTGTGTAGAGTTGCAGACCTCCAGTCAAGAAGAACTGAGTTCAAATCTAGCCTTAGGTACTTACTAGCTCTGTGATCCTGGGCAAATGACTTAACCCTGATTGCTTCAGTTTCCTCATCTGTAAAATAAACTGGAGAAGGAAATGGCAAACCACTTCAGTATCTTTGCCAAGAACCCCCCCAAAAAAGGGATGGGTCATGAAGAGTTGGACATGACCACAAATGACTGAACAGCAACCTGAGCTCTAGGTTCCTTTGTGATTCATAGGTACTCTAAGCTTTCCCTGCAGACACTATAATGGAGACTGGAAGTTTACCAATTCCAATAAGGGGTATAGGTGCAAATTAGTTAATAGTTACTCACCATTGCTCCTCAGTACAGGTATCAATACATCATGGAGGAGGTCCTAGGACGCAAAACACAATACAACCTTCATAGTACTGCCCATATTCACTCTCACACTTTATTCCCATGTACCTGCTAGGGAAGCCAAGTATAGTCTCCCTACACTGTGATGCCTACAGTACACTCTACTTCTGACCATATTTTGACTATCACACATAAAAGCCATGGGAAAGAAGGAAAGAAAGAAAGAAAGAAAGAAAGAAAGAAAGAAAGAAAGAAAGAA
>NW_020954751.1:3711293-3872129 GCF_900497805.2 Vombatus ursinus | reverse complement strand
AAAGAAAGAAAGAAAGAAAGAAAGAAAGAAAGAAAGAAAGAAAGAAACAGAGGAAGGAAAGAAGGAAGAAACATATAGTGTCCAAAACAAGGGATGCAATTGTTCTATTCTGCTCTGGTCAGGATACATCGGGAACCATATGTTCAGCTTGTGTTCCACAGTTTAAGAAGGACATTGATAAATGTGAGCATGATCAGCATGGGAAGTCAAGTCATTAACTAGCGTTTATTAAGCACTAGCTACATGCCAGACACTGGGCTAAGCACTAGGGATAAAAAGAAAGGGGGAAAACAGACCCTGTCCTGAAGATTTAATGGGAGAGACAACACATAAATGAAAAATTATATATTCAGTATAAATTGAGGGTAGCCTCAGAGGCAAGTCACAAAGATTGAGGAGGTCCCAGAAAAGCCTATTGCAGAAGATAAGACATTTGACTGAAACTTGAAGGAATCCATTGGAGGTAGGAGGCAGAGATGAGGAGTACGACAGTTTCAGGCATCAGGGATAGTCAGTGAAAATGCCTGTAATTATGAGCTGGAGTGTTATGAGAAACAAGCAGCCATACCATGTCATACCAAGGATCCCAGAGTAGGTGGAAGGGAGTAAGGTGTAAGAAGACTGGAATGGTAAGAAAGTGCTAGGTTATGAAGGACTCAGAGTAAGAAGTTTATGTAGACCAAACCATATAAGGGTCAGTTGAAGAAAATGAGGTTCTTTAACCTGGAGAACTGAGGCCTTTAGGGGAACATGATAGCTATCTCTAATTATTGTAAGAGCTAATATAGAAAAGAAGGATTAATTTTTTTTTTGCTTGGCACAAAAATGTAGAATTAGGAGTCAGGTGTAGACATTGAAGAGAAGATTTCAACCCAATATAAGGAAAAAATTCTTAACAATAAATTGTTATTCACAAATGGAATTGGCTGCTTCAAAAGACGGTCTTTAAGAATAACACAACAGTAACTCACTTTTATATGATGCTTCAAAATTTCAAAATGTTTCAAATTGTCTTTTTATCTTCTTAATAGCCCTGAGAGGTAGTTATAGTTGTTATCCCTATTTTACAGATGATGAAACTGAGGCAGTGTTTATATCAATCAATCATTGCTACATATCTAGTAAGCTTCTTCCTCTGTCCAATCCTGTACCGCATTGACTATGCCACAAAGGGGACCCTGAGTGGCCATTTTTCAGGAATAGGGTAGAAGGGATTCCTGTCTAGGGTCTGGTTAAATTAGGGCACCTCATGGTCTAACAACTGTTAGGGCAGAAACAATCCTTAAAGGTCATCTTTGAGGTGGCTTCAAATTCTGAGACAAAGTTGAACAAGGCCAAGTGCTTATAAATGTTTAACTACGGTAAAAAAAAAAAAAAAACACCTACACACAACACACTTAGAAATTTAATCTGCTCTATTAACATTTTCTTCAACATTTTCTTCATCAATCAATAAAATAACAGATCAAGCCCCAACTATCGTTTGCCAATTTCTGAGGTGTAAATGCTCAAGCTAAAAATTTAACAAATAGCTCATGAGTCAGTTTGAGCTCACTCCAGCATACCACTGCACAGGGACCTTTCCCACCTACCTAGGACCAAGAAATAGGAGGAACCTGGAGACATGCCAACTCAAAGTCTCCTTCATTCTTGAACTAGGCCATGGAAGATTCTTGGAATTTCTCCCTAAAACCTCCCATGAAACTAGGAAAGCTTGTGGTTACTTCTAGTCTCACAATGAACCATTTTTTTTAGGACAAGGCCACACTGACCATATGTATTTCTACCAACCTTTTCAGGCTTATTTGTATTTGTGTGGGGCTGCCTGTGAGTATTTATTACTACTGCCAAGTAATAAAATGCAGCATTTTTCCTGGATACAAGTTAGTTCATTCCCCTGCACACACAGACATAGGAATGTGTACTTGCATACACACACACACACACACACACACACACACACACACACACACACCAAGATGGAATTTTCCATAGGGCATATTTAAATGTGAATAATGTCATTACTGTGAAATATTTTGGGGGGTCTTGGCAAAGGAAGTGTTCTCATTAGGGACTTTTCAAAATAAAGACCGCTTGAAAATATTTAGTTTAATTAGAGGGAGAAATATTTGAGCAGTTTTTTTTTTCATTTTCCAAATACAAAAGAGAAATGAATGTTCTAGTTTGATACAACTCTGTGATTCAAAAGGTATTAAATACATTTTCTCTCAGCCTTCAGACACCAGAAGAGAGGGGAATAAGACTCATAAGAAGAGGATTGACCCTCTACTGCTTTCTTTTCACAAAGAAGCATTGTAGAAGGCAACACACTTAGGTATACATCTTTGTGGGGGGAGGGGTATCATATTGGGCTGTTTTCACTACTGCTAAGTACTTTGGCAGGAGATAGAGGAAGTTCAGAACACATACTCAAATTGAAATTTATGGGCTAAGCTGATGTCTTCATGTCTACTAACTACTGATAAACTGATCAATTCAGAACAAGACTTCAGATCCGCCTAGCCCCAAACTTGTGGGAGAGGTAAATACTACCTCTAGAGACAGAAGACCTGGGTTCAAATATTGCTTCTGATGCATACTTACTGTGTAGCCTTGGGCAAGTCAATAAACTTCTCTGAGCTTCAGTTTCTTCATCTGTGAAATGAGTGGGTTGGACTAAACAGACTTTGAGGCCCCTTACAGTTCTAAGTCTATAATCCTATGTAAATGCAGTGTGTCAGTAAGTCATCTAGCATTTGTTAAGGACCTACAGTATACCAGGAAGACCAAGGCCAAGGAGGGAGTGATAAGGTGGGTTATATGACACTGAAGGCCACCAACCCTCACTGTCTTCAGGTTCAACGTCTAATTTCTTTTGTGACCTGGACCCTTGATTAGTGAAGCCAAACTCTGGAGGTTATAGGAATGGCCTGTGGGACTGTGGACCAATGCTCTAACCCAGCTACTTCCCATTTTATTCTTGGTGGTTAGTTAGTAAAATGATCCATTAGAATTCCCCATGAGTAAAATAAAGAGTCAAAGGCATACCTGGATTGACTTTGGGTGGCTTTTAAAGACTGACTGGTATGCGTCAAGCACAGATGTAGTGAGGGGGAGACGAACTGCCATGTCCTACCTGAGGAACAGAGAGAAAGTCAATGCGACAGGATCTCAGAGTCGTGGGAAGCAGAGTAATATCCAATGAGACTGAAAAGAGAGGTCGGGGCAAGGTTGTGAAAGGCTTTAAATTTTAAATTTAGATGGACTTCCAAGAGCCAAGATGGCAGAGTAAGTAGTGAATTGTCGTATCTCTCCCATATTCACTTCCAAACAACCATAAAATAGCACCCCAAAACAAATCCAGAACCAACAAAAAGGCAGCGTGAAATAATCTTTTAGCCCAAGAAACCTGGAAGATTGGCAAGAAAGATCTGTTTCGCTCAAGTCAAAGGGGAATGCGGTCCAGGACAAGAAGCAAGCCAGCAGCAAGCCCCACCTCAGTAAGCCTCATGCTAACCAAGGGAAAACTCCAAGCAAACTCCAGCTCTGAGAAAAACCACCTGCTTCAACATAGCCTCAAGTAAACAGGCAACCTCCAGTGGCCAGACTGCCGCGTACTTCAGTGTAGCCCCAGGGAAATGCAGAAACATCTCCACCAGCCTTAGCACACACCATACACCAGCACTAGGAACCTGACTCAGCATCAGGTAAGCTGCCAGACCCTGAGAGCATCAGGAGCACCAGTCACCCTCCACCCAACCCCCTCAGTACAGCGCCAGACACAAGGGTCCCCCATGGGCCTCAGAGCAACATCAATTCAGCACCAGGAAAACAGCCAGGACCTGCAGCCTTTGGTACAAGAAGCCTGAGACAGGGTCCCTACCACTCCGGGAGCAGAGTTCAAACTTAAAAGAAAGGGAAAAGGCCAAAAAAGATGAGCAAAAATCAACATAAAAAGAATCTGATCGTAGAAAGTTATTATGGTGCCTGGGAAAATCAAGATACAAACTCAGAAGAGGACAATGATATCAAAACGCCTATGGGCAAAACCCCAAAGAAAAATGGGAAGTGGTTTCAAGCCCAGAAAGAACTCATGGAAGAGCTTGAAAAGGAGCTTTAAAATCATACAAGTGAGGTAGAAGAAAAAGTGTGAAAAGAAATGAGAGTAATGCAAGAGAATTACGAAAAAAAAAAGAGTCAACAGCTTGGAAAAAGAACACAACTGCTTAAAAAGTAGAATTGGCCAAATGGAAAAGGAATTAGAAAAGCAAACTGAGGAAGAAAACTCCTTAGATATTAGAATTGGGTAAGTGGAAGCTAATGACTCTCTGAGACATCAAGAATCAATCAAGCAAATTTGAAAGAATGAAAAAATAGAATAAAATGTAAAATACCTCATGAGAAAAACAATCAAACTGGAAAATAGATCCAGGAGAGGCAATGTCAGAATCATTGGACTACCTGAAAGCCATAATCAAAAGGAGGACCTGAATAGCATATTTCAAGAAATTATCCAGGAAAAGTGTCCTGATATCCTAGAAAAGAGGGCAAAATAGGCATTGAAAGAATCCACCAATAACTTCAAGAAATCCCAAAATAAAAACTCCAAGGAACATTATAGTCAAATTACACAATGATCAGGGCAAGGAAGAAATACTACAAGTGGCCAGAAAGAAACAACTCAAATATTGGTGAGCCACAATCAGAATTACAGAAGACTTAACAGCTGTAACATTAAAGGATCAGTCATGAAACATAATATTCTGAAAGGCAAAGGAGTTAAAACTATAACCAAGAATCACCTATTTGGCAAAATTTAGCATAGTGCTTCAAAGGAAAAAAATGATCATTTAACAAAATAGAAGGATTTCAAGCTTTCATAAGGAGAAGACCAGAATTGAATGAAAAATTTGATCTCCAATATCAAGACCCAAGAGAAGCCTAAAAATGGAAAAAGGGGGAAAGAAAACATAAGGGATTAAGTGGAGCTGAACTGTTTACATCCCTACATGGGAAGATGATACTTAGAATTCTTAAAAATTGTACCACTAATAACATGACTATAAAGAACATACATAGACATACTATACACATAGTATGGGTATTAGGTGAATTTCAGGGAATGACATAAAAAATAATTAAGGGATGAGAAAGAGAAGTACACTGGTTGCAGAAGGGAGAGGTAGAATCAGGTAAATTATTTTGCATGAAAAGGCACAAACAACCTATTACATTGGAAAAGATAGGAGGGTAGATGATGGGCATCATCTGAACCTTACTCTCATCAATATTGACTCAAAGAGGGAATAATTTACACAATCATTTGAATATAGAAATCTATCTTATCTGACAGGAAAGTATGAGGGGAGAAGATGAAGTAAAGGTGTATGTGAGGGAACTGACAGAAGAGAGGGCAGAATGGGGAAGGCAGTAGACAGAAGTGAAACACTGTCAAAGAGGGAAAGGGTGAAAGGAGAGAGAGGACAAACAGGAGGAAAAATGGGATGGAGGGGAATATGCAGTTAGTAATCATAACTATGAACATAAATGGGATTAACTCTCCCATAAAACAGAATTGAATAGTAGATAGTGTATCAAATAGTAGATAGAAGTGTATCAAAAACCAGAAACTACAATATGTTGTTTATAAGAAACACACGAAGCAGAGAGACACAGAGAGAGTAAAGGTAAGGGGCTGGAGCAAAATCTATTACACTTCAGCTGAAGTTAAAAAAAAAGCAGGGGTAGCAATCCTGATCTCAGACAAAGCAAAAACAAAAGTAGACCTAAGTAAGAGAGATAAGGAAGGAAGCTACATCTTGCTAAGAGGTACCATAGACAATGAAGTTATATCAATCCTAAGCATATATGCACCAAGTGTTATAGCACCCAAATTCTTAAAGCAGTTAAGTGAGTTACGGGTTCATGACCAAACTATAATTAGGGAGCATTGCATAATGTAAAATAGATAATTTTGATTATATTAAATTTAAATGTTTTTGCACAAACAAAATTAATGCAACCAAGATTAGAAGGAAAACAGAAAGCTGGGAAATAATCTTTACAGCAAGTGTCTCTGATAAAGGCTTCATTTCTCAAAGACAGAGAGAATTGAGTCAAATTTATAAGGATACAAGCCATTCCCTAATTCATAAATGATCAAAGTATATGAGCAGGCAATTTTCAGATGAAGAAATCAAAGCTATCTATAAGGAATATAAAGAAGCACTCTAAATCACTTTTGATTAGACAAATGCAAATTAAAACAATTGTGAGGTACCATTTCATAATTATCAGATTGGCTAATATTACAAAAAAGGAAAATGAAAAATGTTGGAGAAGATGTGGGAAAATTGGGACACTAATGTACTGTTAGTGGAGTTGTGAACTGCTCCAACCATTCTGGAGAGCAATTTGGAACTATAATCAAAGGGCAACCAAATTGTGCATATCCTTTGATCCAGAAATACTCCACTAGGTTTATATCCCAAAGAGATCATAAAAAAGGGAAAAGGACCTACATGTACAAAAATATTTATAGCAGCTCTTTTCATGGTGGCAAAATATTGGAAATTGAGGGGATGCCCATCAATTGGGGAATGGCTGAACAAGCTGTGGTATATGAATGTAATGAAATACTGTTGTGCAATAAGAAATGACGAACAGACAGATTTCAGAAAAACCTGGAAAGACTTGTATGAACCAGGTGCATAGTGAAACGAGCAGAACCAGGAGAACATTGTACACAGTATCAACAACATTGTGTGATGATCAACTATGAATGACTTAGCTCTTCTCAGAAACACAATGATCCAAGAAAAGTACGGAAGATTCATGAAGGAAAATGTTATACAGATCCAGATAAAGAATTGATGGAGTCTTAATGCACATAAACATGCTTTTTTCACTTACTTTATTCTTTTTCATGTTTTTTTTTCTTTTGATCTGTTTGTTCTTTCATAACTGTGACTAATATGGAAACATGTTTTACATGATAGCACATGTAAAACCTATATCAAATTGCCTACCATTTCAGGAAGAAGGGAGGAGTTGAGGAGGGAGAAAATCTTGTAAAAATGAATGCTAAAAATTGTCTTGACATGTAATTGGGGAAATAAATAAAATACTATTTATTTTTTTTTAATTTAGGAGTCCATACCTTTTCCTAGAGGTGATAGGAGTCCATTGAAGTCAACTCAGAGTTGGGGAAGGAATGACATGGTCATATCTGTGCTTAAGAAAAATCACTTTGGTATCAGTGTAAAGGATGTACTAGAACCCTACAGGAGGAAAGACTCAAATCTGAGAAACAAATTAGGAGGTTCTGAGATCTCTAAGGTTCCTTCCAGCCCTAGTAGTCTATGATATCAAGGCCTATCATTATGATTCTTCTAATTATACTTCACAAGGCAGGACCTGACTTTCATTTCCCGAAACTCACCTCTAGAGATCAATACTTAGGTAAAGACCAGTCTTCCTCCAAGGCCTTTCCATTCAATGATGAATAAGAGTACCAACTTCCACAAATCCAAACCTGCCCATCTTGGGTAGATTTTTTTTTTCCTGCTTCACATTCCAGCTGCTTTGATGTTATTCCAGGCCAGGCTATGTCCAGGAGGTGCTTAGATGACATCAGACTCAGACTCAGTGGTAAGGCCAGGCAATGCATTACCATGGCTCCATGGTTAATCTCTTCAGATCCTTGGAATAACCTTTAGTGTATATGTTTTAGGGCTTTCTTTTAGTTTTATGGACTTAATATTTATTTTTCAGGTGAGGTCAATACCTACATCATAATCCTCTTCTTCTTTGCCACCTCACACACTCGGCGCTATGGAGAGATGCTAGTAATTCTCTGTTAGCCAAGGATTTCCAAGATAGTCTTGGTGTAGGAAAACATCATGATACTGGCCTTCTTACTCACAGAGGAATGTACACACACTCTCACACACACACACACACACACACACACACTCACACACCTGTACCTTTACATTAGCAAACCACCATGCCTAGAATGCACTTCTGACTCACTCCCACCTCTTTCAATTCCTTATTTTCCTCAGGACTCATATTCCATTTTCTCCATGAAGCCTTTCCAGATCCCTATGTGTCAATGCTTTTCCCCCTGTATATGTTTTGCACATACAGATAGAATGCAGGCTCCTTAAAGATGAAGTCTGTGTCTCTTTTGTCACTGTATCCCTTGTACCTAGCAGAGTGCCTGGCATACTGTAGGTGCTTAATAAATACTTGTTGATTTGTTAATCAGTTGGGAAACATGAGACCTTGGTTCTAGTCAGGAAAGCTGGGTAGCTTAGCGGATAGAGAATGGGACTTGGACTCAGGAAAGACTAAGTTTTGAATACTGCCTCATTTGCTTACTAGGTGTTTGACTCTGGACAGGTCCCTTGGCCTCAGTTTTGTCTTCTATAAAATGGGGATAACAATAGCACTTACCTCACAAGAGTGTCATGATGATCTAATTAAAAATCTGAAAGAGCTATGTAAATGCTAACTATTATCATTTCTAACTCTGATATAGATAATCATATGGGTTATTTGTATTCTAATAACATTAATTATCATTCTGATAATAATAGCTCCAATTTCTATAATGCTTTATGTAGGCAAAGCATTTTTTCCCTCACAACAATCTTAGGTATAAGGTGGTGCAAGTATTGTTATTCCTAATCCACACATATGAGTTTAAGGGAATTAAAATGTCTGCCCAAGACCACAATTGCTAGTTAGTACGTATCAAGAATGTAGCCAATGTCTTTTCACTTTTAGTCCAGCATTCTTTCCCTGACCCCATTCTGAACCATTGTGTAGAAAATTAAGAGGCTGGACTAGATAATCCTCTAGAAGCCCTCAAATCCTATGATTCTATGAAATTAAAAAAAAATGGACTGGGTGTACTTTTGTTTGAGGAAATTAGAGTCTCTTTCACTTCCTCTGAGACTGTTCCAAAGGCTGTTCAGAGTTGACCTTTTTTCCCCTTTTCCTTGCCAATAATCCAACTATCCTACCTCTCACCCACTGAACCTGCAGAATCCATTGAAGTAGACAGCTCTGCTGGAGGTATTGAAGTGCTGAGTTCAAAGCCAGGTAGATGCCACACCTTGTCCCCTTTTGAGAATACTTTGATGAGTGTGATTAGAACAACTGGACTTGCTAGAAATGTTCTGTGGTAAAATCACAATTCCACATCAACATGGCAAACCTGATGACTCAGTTCATTATTTTTGTATCCAAAGCATTTTGTATCTAAGAATGCTCTAAGAAGTCCTTATGTTTGTATCTATTTATTGAGCCTATGTGCCTCTTTCAGTGCACAAAAACAGAAGTATAAAACATGGTCCCTGCCCTTAAGGAACTCACAATTGAGTTGGAAAGATAAAATGGAAAATGATTAAAACAATGTTAGAACAATAAATGAAAGAACATTATCTAATATTGACTTAGTCCCTAGGGGTAGTAGGCACAGAGTGAGTGCCAACTAAGGACTTTTAGATGGTGATGATGATAATGATGACAATGATTATGATGATGGTAATGAAGCAGTCTGGCTAGAAAAGTTCCTTTTCCTTAAGAGAGAGGAGGGGCAAATGGATAAAAATAGTTAGAGTGACTTATGAATCTCTGGGCATGGTCTCTGATACCAAAAGAATTTTTACCAACCCTTATATTCATTTTTACCTCCCCTAAGAATATAATGTTTAAATGTGCTTACTATCTGCTTGTTCTACATCACTCTACATGTTAAACTGAACATTTACTAAACGCTTCAGGTCCCCAACAATCAGTAGACATTCTGGGTAGAACCAACTACCTGGATTGTGGTTATATGTGCAACTTCATTTCCCAGAGCCAGAACAAGACTGGAATACAAAGGAGGAGGGGTCTACTGATCAAGGATATATCTTCTTGTATATTTGTGTGTCTGTAAGAATTAGTGGTAGGCTATTATAGATCCTGTTATAAGGTTAGAGGTAAACATGACAATATTGCTCTTCTTTGAAATCAAGAATTGGATAAATTTGTTGATGTTGATGATGGTGGTGGTGGTGGTGGTGATGATGATGATGGTAGTGATGGTAATAATAATCAAGACAAGGAGAAGTATAGGTAGAGAGGAAGAAGCATAGAAAGAGAAGGAAGAATATGATTTTTTCCTTGGAGAGGGTGAAATCCACTAAGAATGTAGCTCCTACCCTAAACCCTCTAAGGTGGCAGTGTCCCACCCTTACAGGGTGAGAAATAAAATAATTCTATGAGCCAACCTCAGGTGATAGATACCTAATTACTCCTTTCCAAAAGTTTCTGAGCTCAAACACTAAGTTGAACTCTGCCTAATGACTGTCAAGGTTATGGTCTTTGGAGGTTAAGGAGAGAACTAGTTCTAAAGATCTGGGACCCCCATTTCTCCCAGGAGAAATTGTCTGAGGCAGATAAGGGTCAGAATTTCAGTGGTAATCACTCCCTTATTTCATGGACTGGGATATTTTGGTCCAGAGAACAGAAAGATTTGGCTGAGATCACAAAGCAAGTTTGCCACAGAGCTGGGGTTAAAACAACATTTCTGTCTCTTTATTTGGCACAGGTAAAAACTGACTTTTAGTTTAGGAGAAGCATATTTTATTATATGTAACTTGTTATATTCATAAAATGATTATGTTTGATATATATTAAGATATAATAGAGATAGGGACTAGATCTATGATTTTATTCATATAAAAAACTCCCAGATGAAGAAACTCCCTCTACTGATGCAGGCTGACACCTCCTCTGTCACTTATATGCTTACAGAGTTGCCTAAAGCAATGAGGTATTAAATGACTTGCCCAAGGTCACATAGGCAATGAGTCAGAGGCAGGACTGTGCACCTAGCTCTTCTTTTCTTCAAGACCAGTTTTTTTTGTTTTGTAGGCAGAAGGAACTTGAACAAAGGAAATACATATCCTTAATTCCGTTCCTCTATTCCCACAATTTTTCAGGAATCAAACAAAAAAATTTGAAGGCAAATAGGTTTCCACCAGTTTTCTCTTGGTCTTCACATCTCTAGGAAAATAGCAATGTATTCCATTTCATTTGTCCCCTCAACAATGGTGTAGGGCAACACACTAGCGTGGAAAGATCACTGGGTTTGGAGTTAGGAGACCCGGATGTCATTACTGACTCCCTTTGCTGTGTGTCCCTTTTCTTTCTGGAAATTAGTTCCCTCATCCATAAAAGAAAGGAGATATATTGGGTAAACTTTCTGATCTCTTCCATATCCAATAAGCCATGTCTATAAGATGCTAGCTTTGGTGACTGACATCCCCAGAATCCATGATATTGCTATTATTTGACAGATGCTTCCATTCTTGGGTTTCAACCGTACCTGATGAACAAATCTACCAACTTCTTCTTGATGTACACTCAAGTGGAGAGGCCTCTTGTTAGCTCACCTGTTCTAAAATCCAATTCTTCTATTGGCTAATAGCCTGACCTCCAGTCAGGCACCTGCTGTTCTATCCCGTGACTGAATTCCTCAGCTGTTCTACTCTGAACTCCTCACCTCCCTCCATTCTGCATGGAACAATTTGTTGGCACTCATTCATGGGTTGCCAGCCAAATACTCCCCCCCACCCCCGAAAGGTATCGTTTTAGCTCTGTGAGGATTTAGCCAAGACCAGATTCCACTGTGGCTTCTGAAAACAACTCCAAATGAACGGAGGCTATAATTTCTCCTACAATCCCTGAGTTCCTTGACTTCTATATGCAAGATATGTGACTCGCCTTATAGAGCAGCCAGGCCAGAACATCTCCTAAATTGTAACAAGCCCAAAATAAAGCATTCATCTATAGAAATGGGGGGGGATGCTGTTGCAGGAGATAGACTACTTAATCCCCATCTGTTGTTTAAACATTAAACAGCTCAGCCCAGCATGCAAGGGCTCTCACCATATATTTTATGCATCCATTTTATCATGAACAATAAGCAGTGTGTGTGTGTGTGTGTGTGTGTGTGTGTGTGTTTGTTGGGGTTGGGGGGGAGGGAGTGGGGAATGGGAAGTGTTGCTATAGTGGAAAGAACACTAGACCTGGAGTCATGAAACTTTGATTTGATCCTAGCTTTGAAATTACCTATGTGGTCACAGACAAGACTTCACTTCCCTGAGTTTTGGTTTCTTCCTCATAATCATAACCACTAGAATTATATGAATTAATTACATGACAAGCCTGGGAGGTAAGTACTATTATAATCCCCATTTTGTAGATGAAGAAACTGAGGCAGAGGTTAAGTGATTTTCACAGTCACACACCTAGTAAGTGTCTGAGGTCAGACATGAACTCATCTTCCTTATTATAGATCTGAATTTCCATCTACTGTTCCACTTACCTGCCTAAGCTATTAAATCTGAATCTATTAAATGGACATAATGATGCTTATGCTATCCACATTGTTGTGGGCTAACTACCTGTAGACATTAAAGCATAGATAATGTGAGTTAAGGGTGTTTTTTTTTTTTGTCTTTTGTCTTTTTTCAGTGGGGGAGGGGCTAAAGAGAGTGAGGAAAAAATGATTGTTAATTGGAAAAAAGTGAGCAAAAAATCCCACAATGTGTGTTTTATGAATCAATGGGTCTAAACAGGACATTCTCCTCATAGTATTTCCATTCACATCTTTTCTCATGTTATCCCTTTTGCCTAAAGTCCCTTCCACTTTTCCTTCCTCTTGTACAAATCCGGTCCATGCTTCAAAGTCCAGAAGTTTCACTTTCTTCATCAAGCCTTCCTGAGTATCTCTAGCCCTCTCTTCCTATAGCTTTCACTGTCTTACTATGCAATTCAATGCTGCATTCCATCTAACCATTTTTTGTTGCATTGTTATTAAGCACATTTCAGTCTTTTTTTCCCTCCAAAAGGATTATTCATTTTGGAAGTATAGGGAACATGTGGACAACTTTTCTAGTATCTCCTCAAATGTGCTTAGAAATATCTTGGGAAATGACCATAGAAATATAGGATATTAGAATTAGAAGAGAATTTGAAGATAGTCTAGTCATAGTTTTTCATTTTAGAACCATGTAAACTCGTTATCCAGGGATACAACTTCTGTGTAAAAGGGGACTACTATCCCCAACATCATAAATCATAAGTAGTTTTTTTCTGTTATTCAGTCATTTCCAACTCTTCACTACCCCATTTGGGGTTTTCTTGGCAAAGATACTGGAGTGATTTTTGAGCTCATTTTACAGAAGAGGAAAATGAGGCAAATAGGATTAAGCATCTTGCTCAGGGTCACATAGCCAGTAAATGTCTGAGGATAGATTTGAACTCAGGGCTTCCTAACTCCAGGCCTGGAACTTTATCCACTGTGACACCATCATCAGTATCAAATGATAACTATTGATTGATAGGTTAGCCCAAGAATCTTGTAAATAACAGAACCTCCAAGCCTTCCAGTCCAGCCTACTTAGCCATCATCCAAGGAAACAACTCTTATAGAAATGTGAACTATTATAAGCCACTGATAATATTTGTAAAGCACTTAGTACATTGCCTGGCACATAGTAATATGTCACTTAATAAATGTTCCCTTCCCGTCCCTTCATCCTCAGTAGTCATAACTATTGAAAACATAAAAAAATCTCACCAGTCTTTAGTACTGTCTAATGCTTCAACAACACAAATAGATATGGTTTTTATCTGTAGATATGACACTAAGCAAAATGCATTACCATCTGTTTTGCTGCTGAACCCTGAAGACAACTGGGCTTTTCCATCTGACATGAAGCTAAACCCTCCTTATGAATTCTTCCATTATTCTGAATTGTGATTCTTGAGAACAAGCAAGAACCCTCTTTGTATTTTTAGCACTTGGAAGATACTAAACTCTTAATAAATGTTTTCTTAATCATTGGTTCATTCATTTTTTCACAGATGAGGAAAATAAAAGCAAATAAAGTGAAGTAACTTATGTAAAGCAACAAAGAATGTAAGGGAAAGAGCTAGGCCTTGAACCCAGGTTGTCTGACTAAATCCATTGGTCTATCTGCTATACCACAAAAACATAGAATATTAAAGTTTGGAAGAGAAGTTGGAATGCTAGGTCTCTCATTTTTTTGCGTGAGGAAAGACAGATCCAAAGAGGCTTATTAATAAAATACTGAGGTCCCTATTTGCAGAATATTTTCCCAAACATACTTGAAATGAAATTAAGTGAAAAGGGACATTGACTTATTCTCTTAGGCCTCACAGAAGAGAAGTAGAACAAGTAGGTAGAAGTTACTTAAAGTACGTTTGGGAGAGCTGCTCTAGGATATGGTGGACTCACTCATCACTGGACATCTTAGAATAGGAGTTAGATGATAACTTTTCTAAAATGCTGTCAAAGGAATTCATGCTCTTGAGGTTGGACTCAATAATCAAGGTCTCCTTTAAGAGTAAGATTATATACTTCTTCAATTGAGACTATTCTGTACACATAGCATGGGAGCATTATTGTATGACCTAAAGGAGGCAGAATAGACATCTCTACTCCCCTGTCATTCTACAAGAGAGACTTTAAAGGTGGGGGCGAAAGGGAGAAGGAGGACGTGACCAGAAGCTTGATCAATTTGCTCTCCTCAGAGAAGGTATACCAAGATATAATTATGTATCTCTCCTCACTTAAGTCTAAAGGATGTAGATTTCAGATTCAAATTCAACTTCTGATCTCTATTTATTAATAAGGAAAGGACTCAAGTTTTTATCCATAGTTTGACTACTTTACCACTAAATACCACTTCCACAATGAACATACACATAGCCGGTAGCAGAGAAATTCATTTATCTAAGTTGATAACAAAACATAAATTGGGGGGGGGGGGGAGGATGGTATACAGAGGAGAATATGTCCAAGACAATTCAAAGTGAAGGAACTCTCTCATTGGGAGTAACTCATCTCAACCAAGATAAAGCCCCAGATCTCACCCAAAAGGAAATTCCCTAAAGTCTCTGGTATAGCAAGCTAGGGACAGAGACATGATAGAGACTGCCAGCTCATCTCATGTTGGCTTTTTCCCATTCTTTTTCTCCCTTCAATAACCTGAAACAAGATTGGCATCATCCATCTTCTCTCTCAAAGTTGGAGTCAGAAGCAATCAAAGTAATGATAGAGACCAAAGAGGCTAAAGAAATTTTGTTGTTTTCCCTTTCATCATATGGCCTCTTTTAGATAATGAATATTTGGCAAATTGTAAAAATATTCATTTATTGACTTGACTTTTTTTTCCTTTTATAGGCTGTCATGTTCTCTGAATCATTTTTCATCAGGTTACACTCTGGTTTTATCTAAAATTTCCTAGTAATTCTTTATCCTGGAAGATCACTCCAGTCCTAGAGTTAACAGATATACCCTCTTGGACCCTGTGGCTTCTCACTCTGATTAATTGTCTTATTAAATGGCTTCTCTATAACCCCCATTTAAAAAGGGTAACAAAAGTCAGCTATCTCTTCATCTCTCACCAGGCTGCTCTACTGACTTCTCTACTGTGTCCCCCACACAAAATACCTTCATTCCTCTCTCTTCTCAGCCTCCTTTTATGTGTTGTCCTCTGCTATTAGAATGTAAGCTCCTTGAGGGCAGGAACTGTCTTTTTGCTTAAATTTGTATTGCCAGTGCTTAGAAGAGTATCTGGTACATAGGAAGCACTTAACAAATACTTGTTAGCTGACTGACTGAAGAAGGAAATCCTAAAATGTACTCTCAAGTTTTGAATCTACAACTGAGAAAGTGAAAGTCAAGCAAACCAATACAGGAAAAAAATAGATTGTTTATACTGAAGAAGGTAACAGTCCCATAGTATTCTGTTCTGGTCAGATCCTTTCTGGAATATTGTTTTCAGATCTTGTCATTCTAATTTAGGATGGACATTGAAAGGTTAGAGATAATGGAGAAGAATACAACCAGGATATTAAAGATGGAAATATTGCCCAACAAGGACAATGTGCAGGAACTGGAATGGTTTAGTCAGGAGAAGAGATGTCCTCAAGAGGGCATGACAATTATTTCACAAGGTGGAGAGATTAAACTTCTTCTACTTGGACCCAGAGGACAGAATTAGGAGCCATGGTGATTTGGGTAAAAGTTACAATGAGGCATATTTTATTTTTATGTAAGACAGAATAAGAAAGAAAGAGAGAGGAGGAAGGGAAAAAAAGAGAGAGGAAAGAAGGGAGGAAGGAAAGAAAAAGAAAGAAAGAAGGAAGGAAAAAAAGAAGGAAGGAAAGGAAGGAAGGAAAGGAAGAATAAATTATTCTCAACAATTAGCTGCCCTGAGGTGAAAAGGACTGCACTGAGACATAATTAATTCACCCTGGTGGTCTTAAAGCAAAATCTGAACGATCACTTGTGAGTGGTGTTGTAGAGGGGATTCCTGCTAAGGTGCTAAGGTAGGGGATGAACATGATGTCCTCCAAAGTGTCTTCTATCTTTGAGATTCTACTATTCTAAATGATTACATGTTTTAAGACCAATAGAAATGATTATTCTCCCCTTATCCCCTTCTCTAAGGGAATGCCCTTTAAGGAAGTGCAGTTTTGGATTGCTACAGACTTGAATTCATCATTACCATGATAAACTAACACAGAGTACTGTGAACTGGGACCTGAAGCCTTTCAAATTCCTTTGGGGATCAAAAGTCACCTCTGGCCTGGAAGAGAACGTTGGCAGGGGATTTTTTCAACTTGTACTCACAAGACACAAGTTGTAGAATGGATGATTTTAAGTACCTTTCCTTCCCTTCAAGACATGCTTTTCTTCCCCTTTGGTTATTGGAAACTCAACTGGAAGAGAGTGATAGGAAGGAAATAATCTCCCAGAAAATACTTGCAGTGGTCATCATAACCATTTAAGACTGGTATTACTCAGGTTTCCCTTTCAAGTCTTAATCCAGTGTTATCAGTTCAAGGTTTGTGAATTTTCTCTTCTTCCTTGAGTCACAGGAAGTTAGAACTGAATAGACACTTATATTGACGGTACTACTCCCAGAAGGGAATTGGAGGACACAACAGATTCTGTCTTACAGTCAGTAACTCTTGGGACCTTTTAAGCAAAATGCTTGGGATATATTGTGATAGATTGAACAATTGAACTATTCAATGAGCAGAAGACAGGGAGGAAGAGAAAGAGACAGAAAGAGAAGCAGAAAGATACTGAGATAAAGAGATAGAAACAGAGATATAGGAAAGATAGAGAAATTCTGAAGAGAGAGAGAGAGAGAGAGAGAGAGATCATATGAATCTGAGAGAAGAGATATTTAAAATAAAGACAATCTTCCAAATGCTGGTTTTAGCACCCCCTCCTACAGGAGGCTTTTCTAGTCCCTTTCCTATTGATAGCCCCTCTCTAGTTATTTTACATTTCCTTTGTGCATACTTTGTATATAATTACATATATATTTATATTATAGATATGTACATATACACACATATAAGTATATAAACATGAATAAATATACAAAAATGCTTTGTATGTATATATACTGTACTGGTAGGTGTTAATATAATGTCTAACTCCTAACAGGTGTATAATAAGTGATGGCTGATAGACTGATTGGCTCAATTGCTCATGTATCAACTGTAGTAGAAATTTCTAGTTCAGGACAAATACACAAATCTATCAAAAATGACTCCTACAAATTGAGATTATAATTCTTAACAATAACCCTAAAGACACAGACACATTTGAGTTCTTTCAAGGAGGATGGAATTAAATTACAATTTAATCTTGCCCTGGGTCATGTTAGCCATACTGTGACATGGGGCCACTTAGTCTCTCAGACACAGAAACAGAAGAGAAAGGCCACTTCCTGATCCTTTTCCCAATGGAAAAGCAAAGCTATTTCATCTCATGGGACCACCAAACAGAGAGAAGAAATGAATCTAGAAGTTTCTCTGCCAACAAAGGAGAGGGATACACAATATTTAAGGAAGGGCAAATCACTAAACCTCTCAGTGCCCACAGGTGACCCTCAGAGGCTGCAAGGTGTAGAATATTTGATGATCCACTTGGGTGTAGGTTAAGGGCTCTTGTGTCATGAATCCCTTGTCCCCTTTCCAGAATAATGTTTGTTGCCTAAATTCACAATTGAATGAAATGCTAAATTTCAGTTAGAAGATTATGAAAAGCAAAGTATCTTTTTAATTTTATTTTTTTTTAATTTTATTTCAGGCCCCCTGAAATCTATCCATGGAGGGTAAGAACTCTTGGTGTAGGGCACTTCTTCATGGACCCCCTATAATAATGAAATCATTGGTCTGAAAAAACACCCATAAACCCACAGAAGGTAGAATAGGACTAGGGAAAATATCACTCAATCAACCAGCATTTATCAAGCACTTACTATGTGGTGGACATTGTGATGAGCTGTGGGCATACAATGATTAGAGTAAAATAGTTCCTGAACTATTAAGAATAGTTAGGGGGAAAGTGAGCTAGTAGCCCTTGAAATCAGAGAAGGTTTCATACAGAAGGCGATGCCTCAGCTGCATTGTAAAGAATACTTGGTATTCCAAGAAAACAGATTGCCCTAGCTAATGAGTTCACTAATGTCCGCAAAGTGAGAGAGCTAAGCAGAAATTATGAATGGAGATTGGAGACATGATCAGGCAGTAGGAAAGGTCAGTGAGTCTTGAGTGGGTCAGATAGCAGAAAAGAAACATAGACATAGGTGAATGATAGCACCTTTCACGCATTATTCTCCTTGGTTTACAAACAACACTGGTTTATGTCAACAGTTTATTAACCATCACCTCTTCTTGTCCAATTTTGTTGGTGTCACTTTGGCCCAGTCACACAGAGATAACAGGGATTTGTTGCAGGTTAATACAACTACTAGATGTTGTATAAGTAAAAAAGTATAATTAAAAATAGAATTAAGGTCTCCTGGTATCTAATCCAGGGTTCTTTTCAAATAGCTCCAGGGGTGGGGAACTTGTAGCCTCAAGGTCACATGTGGCCCTCTAGGTCCTCAAGTGTGGCCCTTTGACTGAATCGAAACTTCACAAAAAGGGCAAAAAAAAAAAATTGAGTAAATAGAGACTTCACGAGAAGTTTGGTTTCAGTCAAAGGGCCACACTTAAGGACCTAGAGGGCCATATATGGCCTTGAGGCCACAGGTTCCCCACCCCTGGCTAATCCCCTTGAGATCTTGTCTGGTATACAAATCAGCAAGGAAGTCAATGTATTTCTATAGAGAGAAAAAACACCATCTACATAATATATTAGTATAATAGACAGATCAAGGAAGACTCCTTAGAAGTCATCTAGGCCAACCCCCTCATTTTACATAGGAGGAAACTGAGAAATAGAACGGTTAAGTGACTTGCCCAAGATCCCACAAATAGTGCTACAACCAAGATTTCAACCCAAATTCAAAAGAGAGGTGTCACTCACAACTGAGGTGTCATTCTTGACTCCTCACACTCTCACCCCTCAAATCCATTCAGTTGTCAAACCCTGATCAAGTGCTTTCATTTTCACCTTCATAATATCTCTCATGTATGCCTGCTTCTCTCCTCTAACACTACCACCACTTTGGGGCAGGCCCTCATCACCTCACATCTGGACCATTCCAACATCTTCTTGGTTGGTCTCCCTGTTTCAAATCTCTCCTCGTTCCAATCCATGCTCTAGTAATCTTCCTCAAATTCGGATCTAACCATATTACTACCCCCCATTCAATAATGCTTCCTTATTACCTCTGGAACTTTTCAAGCCTTTCATAACCTAGCCCCTTTCCATGAAACCTTTCCAATCTCCTTACAGCTTACTGTCCCCTACATACTCCAAAAGTCGATGACACTGTCTTCGTTGCTATTGCTCACACAAGAAACTTTTATCTTCCAACTTTGGGCATTTTAACTGGCTATCCTCCATAATTCTCTTCCTCCTCACCTCTGCCTTCTGGCTTCCCTCACTTTTTTTCTAGCTTCAGCTAAAGCCATACCTTCTATAAGAAGCCTTTCCTAGCCCGCTGTACCCAAAATTTTTCCCTGTGAGATTACCCCCAATTTATCACATATCTTATTTGGATATAGTTGTTCATGCATTTTCTCCTTCTTTAGACTGTAAGTTCCTCAAGATCAGAGACTGGTTTTTGTTGTTGTTGTTATTCTTGTTTGTTTGTTTGTTTGTCTTTCTTTGTATCCCCAGGGCTTGGTACAGCAGCTGGCACATGGTAGGCTCTTAATAAATGTTAGTTAACTGACTGACCCAGATCTTATAATTCCAAATTCAATGTTCTTCCTATTGTGTCATGCTGTATCACCATGACTTCCTCTAGAAAAGATTTCAAAATTCAGTGTGATTTCTAAATGTCTCGGCTACTTGTCCGACTAAAATATTCTCTTCCTTTGTTTCTCTACAAGCATAGATTGTAATTCTTCTGTAACTTAACAATCTGTCTTCCAGAATTCCTACAGCCAAAAAAAAATTCATCACCTTGTGGCTAATTGAGTGAGAAGCTATTTTGAATTTATATTGGTCCTCAGATGTAAGGTCTATACTCATAGAATCCTAGATTTAGAATTGGCAGGGAAATGTAGAGGTCATCTAGTCTGAGTAACCTATTTTGCAGATGAGGAACCAAGTCCAGAGAGGGTAAGTGATTTTTCCAGGTAAACACAGCTTGTAAGTGTCTGAGAAGGGACTTCAACCCAGGTTTTCCCAAGTCCTATCACTCTATCCATCCACCATGATGCCACCATTATACCCCACACTTGAAGCCCTTTCCAGTTTGACTAAACCTTCTAGAACTTGTGTTGCCTTGATATATAACCCTCTGAAATCTAGGGCCATCACCACACTGTGATAAGGTATCTAGTTGGATGTTATTGAAAGTACTTAATAAATGTTTCTAGAATTCTAAGAAATGCAAACAATTCAACTGGCGGGTGGGTATGGGAAGAAGTGTGTGGGGAGGTTTCTGAGGGTACAAATAATATAGAAACTTTAAGTCTTGGAGTTGGAAAGATCCTTAGAGCATTTACCTCATGAGTAAAAAAATATAAAATCCAAAGAGAAACAAATTGACATCCAGTTTTAAGGACAGTAGAAAGATCAATTATTCAGCGAGCATTTATGAAGCATCCATTATATACAACATACTGTGTTAAACACTAAAGTCAGTCCTGTGGTCATCCGAAAGTCATGTAGCTCAATGATGCTTAATCCATGAACCAAAAGAAGTTAACAAAAGGTCTGTACTCTTTCTTGGTCCTTCCCTTCCAATCCCCCCTCCCCAATTTTTTAAACAGAGACAGGATGTAGACCTTAGCTTGCCTGAAATAGAGCACCACCCCTGACACTGTTTATACTTTCCCCTCTGTAATGCATCCAGGCACACTTTACAGAGAAAGCGATAAGGAGAAAGGGAAAAGGAAGTCGGACAGTACATAAATGCTGGTCCAGCGTGGTGAATAGGAAGGTCTTCAGCTGCCCCCTCTGAATGGGGAAAGGAAAAAAAATGAGTAAATAGAGGGAATGAAATCTATTCCACATCTGGAACAGTCTCCCTAGGAAATGGTGACTGTCATCAGTCTTGTCCCATGACTAGTGCATCAATCCATCATGCTATGATGAAAGTCACTTGCAGTCTGCATCTGCTTGTGTTTCACCCTAGTATCAGGCAAGGGAAGGAAGCCTGGGTGACAGGATGCAGGCGAGGGATTGAAAATAGCTTTAGGGATGTCAAGAAACAATGTCCAACTTCCACTGGAAAGCCACATTTCTGCAGAGGGGAAGTAACTCACTTCTCTAAGGATGCTTTCCCCTGAGGGTAGCCCCAAAGAGCTTCATGGGATTGGCCTAGAAGGGACCCCTGGTCAAAATGATAGCTGACATTTCCTTTAGTGCCTTAAAGGTCTCCAAAGTACTCTCCTCACATCAAGCCTGTGAGGCAGGTATTGCAAATGTTATTATCTCTGTTTTACAGATAAGGAAACTAACTCTCAGAAAGGTGAAGGAACTTGCTTAGTCACGCAGCTAATAAGCAAATAAAAAAAAAGCAGAGACTCACTAAGAAGTTTACAGAGCACGTTGTTTTGTACCTCTCTAATATACATATGTAATATCATACAATATGAATGTTTAAAATTTGTTTTTTTTCTATTAAAAATTATTTTTTCTACCTCCTACCTCTCCACTAGGGGAAAAAAAAAAGAAGAAAAGAAAACATAGTCAAACAAAACAAATCTTCTCATTGGCCATACCCCAAAATATATGTCCCATTTTGTACACTGAGTTTCTCACCTCTCTCTCAGGAAGTGCAGCATGCTTCGTCATGAGGGCTCTAGAATTATGATTAGATTTCTTAGACTGGCTTTCTATGTAGAATTTTATCTAATAAGGACCTACCTATCATTTCTCTGAATCCTTTTAAAGCTGCTGTCCTAAAACATAGAGTGCATCTCAAACTATTCCTGACTTTTTATTCCTTTTGTACCATGAATTATAAAGTGAATAGTCGTTTCCCACTCCAAGGGTTCCCATCATCTCTAGTTTAGCAGCCACATTTCCTTTTTGGTCTGAATTGGGTCCACTATGGTACTTCTTCTATTTGCCTCCTCCACCTTTTGAATGATAGAATTATTATTGAGAGAAGCTGAGAATTTATTAACTGCATTGCACTTGGCAGCAAGGGAGAGCCAGTAGATGTCCAGAAAATTGTATTCCCTCTCACCATCCCATCACTATTCTCTGCCAGGACAATGATCTGTGTTCCAAACTGTTCATCTATGTCTTCCTTCTTCCCAGGTCATCCCACAACAATAACAGCTCTCTTCCTTTCATTGATTTTTTTCATGCACTTGCTCTACATTATCCTTTCTGAATTTCCTCATGTTAATGTACCATCTTGATGTTCATGTTACTCAGCCCGCTGCACCTTTATATTTTTGATTCCTTTTGAATAAGGCATTACCTTTCAGAACTATATTTCAGTAATGGGCTGTATTAACCCCCCCAAAAATCAGTAATACTTATGAGGTCAAAGCTTCTTATTTATATAATAACCTCCTGGTCTTGCTTATTATATATTCTGTGTGTATTTGTACATTGATGTGATCTTTTTCATCATCATCATCAAGTAGTCAATCTGATTAGCACTTTAGGGTTATATCTCCATTTATCTCTTAAAAGTATTACTTCAATTTGCAGATGAAATTATTGAGCCTCAAAAAGGTTAAGTGACTTATATATCTAGAAAGTATTGGAGGTGGGATTACTGGCTCCAAACATAGTGCCCTATCCCTTTGTTATGTTACCTTTCACTTAGATCTAGGCAATCATAGCTTTGGTTGGTGATCCTTTCTTTGGACTTATCTCTTCTGGCTTACAGGGCTTTTCTGCTACTCTTCTTCCTATGTTATAGTAGATATTTTATAGGACATCTAGTTTAGAATGTATATATAGGTTGTATTTCCAATCCCCTTTCCTTTCTCATTTACTTATAAGGTAAAATGCAATCTTCTTTATTTAGCACAAAGTCCTGCCCAATATGGCTCTGAACTATTTTTTTTTTCTAGACTGGTATCACATTACTTGCCCTCACACACCCTGCATTCCAGACAAACTTATCTACTTTGCTACTGCCTATAAATGACATTCTACCTCCCTGCCTATAAATGACATTCTACCTCCTACCTCCAGGCCTTTGCACAAGTGATTGGAATGCTCACCCTCCTGACCTCCCCCTCTTGGAATCCCTAGCTCCCTTAAAGACTTTGCTCAACAGCTATATCATACGTGAGGCCCTTCCTGAGGTCCCCTCTATTATTAGTGCTCTCCCTAGAACATGAAATTATTTTTGCATGTATGTATATATGTATGTGTATATGTGTATGTATAAACACATATGTGTATTTGTATTGTAGCAGTGGGTACATATATTTAATGGGCAGTGGATATGGCTGGTTCACCTTTGGGTCACCATTTGACAGAATGGGTAAGGACTGAGGATGATCCCCAGGGCCATAGTGACCATTATTAATCATTGGCCTATTAATCATTGACCTACCCAGTGGTGGGCTGAAACAAGGGAAGGAGGAATATTTTGGCTATCTTGGTGATGGGCTTTTTCCTTCATAGTTGAAATATAAGACTTTTGAGAGCAAGCACTATTTTATTTTTGTCTCTGTACCTCTATCACCTAAAACAATTCCTCGAACATATTAGTCATTAAATAGATAAATGCTTGTTTAATTGAAATGAATTTAAAGTTTTCTTAATTAGATTTTAATATGCTTATTAATTTCAAATAAATTTAAAACTTTCTTAACCAGATTTTTAAGACTTTAGACAAATACATATTTTATCAGCCCTCATTAGGTACACTCCATCCCTATCCAAAAGCATGTTATTCTTAAATTTTAAGCTGTGGTCCAGAAATCCAATCCTTTTCTCAGAAACCATGCTCTTTACAATCTGGTTACTTCTCCCATCTGTCTTTCTCTTCCACAGTCTCTGCTTTTTCACTAACACAATGATGAGAATACATATTGCCCTAAGAGAGGGGTTCTTAACTATTTTTGTGCTCTGGACCCCTTTGGCAATCTGTGAATCCCTTATAAAAATAAGGTCTTTAAATTCATAAAATAAAAATATATAAGATTACAAATGAAGCTAATTATATTGAAATATAATTTTAAGAACAAGTTAATGGATTTGAGGTTGAGAATCCCTGCACTAATAGCAATGGCTCATTGATGTACAGATGAAAGTAGCTTTTGAGGTCCTCTAATTTTCTTCAGTTTCTCGACTAGGACTACATGATCTCTAATACATTCTATGTACCTCCCAGTGGTACCACTTTTGCCCACTGAATCACTAGAAGGGTAGCAGTCATTAAATTAGAACTCAGTGATTTTCTTTTTCACATAATAAATCTGTCACTATGGGTCCTCAGTTCATGACAGGATGGCCACTTTAGAGATGCTGTGAAGTGGATTCTTAGTCAGGTATGGGTTGAATTATAAGGCTTTTGATATAATGAGCATCCAAAATTTTATTGATAATCAGTGCTATGTAATTTCACCCTTTGTGCTTCTCTGGTGTATCATGTATTTTCATTGTGTCTTTCCAAATATACTGTAAACTCCTGAAGAATAGAGCCTGTGATTGGAGTAGTTTGAATACCAAGTAGTGTGGAAAGCCAGTTCTGTGAAAAGAATATGGAAAAGTCCACTTTCATCCTGATGGTCTTCTTCAGGTATTATGGGTGTAAGGACTGAGTAAGCACCATGCTTTCTACATCTCTCAGAGTCAACAACATTCTGTCCCTAATTTCTACCTCTCTCTGGCAGCAGTACCAATTTATTGTCATGGAGTATATAAATTTGTGGAATTTCCTGTTTAGGATTTAGCTCTGAGCTGCTGCCTACTGGCCAAATCCATCTCATTTTGAAGCTGCCGTATTTCATTGAGTTCAAGTCACATAACCCTACCATAATGGAGTAAACTATCCACAAAAAAAGCAAACAAGCAGAATTGACTACTATTCAGGGGTGTGCTGAAGCCTACTCAAAAAGACTAGAATTGATTGCTACATTTTCAGTGTGAGCATTTACATCTTGGAAATCATTAAATACTATAAATCAGGGCTTGAATTATTTTTTTTACTGTATTTAATAAAGTAATAAAAAATGTTAATAATGCAGATTAAATTTTAAAATGTCACATTTGTTTTTAGAGATTTGGTTTTCAAACAATTTCCCAGCATACTAGCTTGCCCAATTTTCTCTTAGCATAGAATTGAAAAGAAAACATATAACACATATTTTTGAGAAAACAATTAATAATAAAAACAACAAAGCATCTACAAAGGGGCTATGAGCCTGACCCTCTCCTATATCCCAGTAGCACCTCCACCCAGAGAGTACAGAGAATGCTTTAAGCCAAGACTTCCAGGAAACACACTATTTGAGTTTGTTTAGCTTTCTGTTGCTGTTCCCCTTTGCTGAACAGTTAAAATAGTGCCCAATTAGATACTTGACTCGTGTTTCTGATGGGGCTGGTCTTACGATGTTGAAACAAAAACTCTGGAGGGATCCTGGATTTGGGACTCTGCATAGGATTGGCTTGGGATAAAACTCCGAGGAAAACCAAAGCTTTAGCAGCAGGTGATGTTCTCAATTCAGGTTCTTTTCTCATTTCTTTTTTGTAAAGGGTACAGGTGGGGAAGAATTGCTGATCTCATGTGACCATAGCTAGACAATCATGGAGAAAGGTAAAGGGACTCCACAGCCAGCTTCAGAAGAATTTTCCCCACTATTTTTGGTTCTTGTACCTCTCTCCTTATTCAGACTCATCACCTTTTATCTTTTACAGCTCAGCACTTACACTTTTTCTCTTGCTCCAGCCCCCAAATCTATGAAGGCTTCAGTAGGAATTTGGGGGAATAGTAGCTTAAACTGCCTTAGTACTTCCAATAGCCCCTATTTAGGGCTAGGCAAATAGTAGGTGTGAGTAATGCCTATTATGGTGCTCAAAAACGTGAATAAAATGAGTTCATTGAAACAAAAAAAAACGGAAAAAGGTGACAGAGTTTGGGAGTTGTATTTCTATAAACTATAGTGTACAGAAGACACCTGCTACTAGGCTAAGATAAACTACTTATTGTATTTATGCTACTGAGAAATAAAAGAGCCATTAGATTTAATCTAGAACAATCTCCTTATTTTATTTTAATGTTGATTGATACCATTTCCTTAATTTATTTATATCAATGTCACTTTCAACTAATTTACCACCCAGCTCCCAATAGAGGCCCCTCTAATAACACATAGGCATAGGCAAGCAAAACATATATCAACACATCAACCATGACCCAGGTTCCTTTTAGTCTCAACTAAAATTCCATCTTTAACAACCTCTCAATTCTAATGCCTTCCTTTTGTTAATTATTTCCTGTTTATCATATATATACCATCATATATAAATATATGCATGTGTATGTATGTGTGTATATATATATATATATATATATATATATATATAATGTAGCTTGATTTTTATATATTTGTTTGAACATTGTCTTCCCCATTCAGTTGTAAGCTCTTTGAGGGCAGGGACTATCTTTTTTCCTCTCTTTGTATCCCTGGCACTTAGCACCTTACCTAGCACATAGTTGGTATTTAATCATCAAGTATTTACCTGATGATTGATTGATACACCAAAATTTGTTCACTCATTCCGCTTGATGGGTACTCTCTTTGTGTCCTGTTCTTTGTGACCACAGAGAGTTATCCTAAAATATTTGTGCATACATGTGCCTTTTACCTCTTTGGGGGTGTATATTTAATAGTGATATCAGTGGGCCAAAGGATATGCACAATTCAGTGACTTAAAAAGCATAGTTTTAAATTGGTTTACAAAATGGTTGGGTCAATTCACAGCTCCACCAATAATGTCCTCCTATAGATCCTCAAACATTTGTCAATTTCACCACTTTTCATTTTTGTCAATCTTAATTGTGTGAGGTGAAACCTCACAGTTGTTTTAACCATTTAACCATAAGTAGCTCACTGTTATAAGATGTAAAATGCTGGTTTAAATATGATTTCTATCCAACAGCTTTCCCATTTTCTAATCATTTTTTCAGTAGGTTCTTACCCCCGTAGTTGACATTTTTGAGTTTTTCAAACACATCTCCTCTACTTGATTTCTTCTACATCTTGCTTAACTAGTGTGGTTCAGTGTTGAATTTTTCTATTTTTTAAACAGTACTAAATAGTTTAGAAGGTTGCTGTTTTGTAGTATATCCCTAGAGCTGTTCGATTTTTATCTTTTTAATCCTTGATATCTAATATAATGTTATTTTTCAGATTTTCTGTCATCAATGAAATGAGAACCTACTTTAGAGGGCAAAACAAAATTCATTTTGAGGGATGAAAGGTAAAAAAGTCTCAAGGGAAATAATGAAAAAAAGAAGGCATGAAAGAGCCCCAGCATTAGCAATTAATCAACAAGCATTCATTATGGGCCTACTGTGTTCCAGATACTGTATCAGATAAAATTTGACATCTGGAAAGGTAGTGAGTTCCCCATCGCTGGAAGTCTTTAAGCAAAGATTGGTCAAGCACTTGCCAGTCACATTGGAGGCATTCATAAAGGACTTGAATTAATGTCAATGAAGTCCCTCTGACTTTCAAATTCTGTGATACTTTACCAGCTTGCTTTAATACTACTCAGGTTTGTGTACTCTGTGCAGCAGCTATTTTTCAAATTCATCCTGTGCTAATAGGCTCCTCCAAATTTTTAAAGATAAACCTCATGCCTGGAAACATTATAGAATTGTTATATTTATAATACTTTTTCATCCCTAGCTATTAAAACCTCTCCTTTCCTTTGAGGTGCAGATCAGTTTCTCTGATGATGAAACCTTAAATATCCACAGCCAAAAGTTCCCTCTCCTTCTGGAATTTTTCTTATAGTCCTTTGTCTGGATGTCTCCTTTGCCCTCATAACATTCTGTCTCATATCTATTTATTTGTGTGCCTTCTCTGTTGGTTTGCGAGCTTTCAAGATCATGGACTGTGTTATTTTATCATTGGATTCCCAGCAGTGAGGCAAGTATGATACAGTGGAAAGAATACTGGCTAAGAATTCACTGGATATGGGTTCAAATTCTATCTTAGACACTTGCTATTTGTGTGATCTTGAATAAGTCACTGAAAGTCTGTTTTCCTGTCTATAATATGTAGAGGTTGGATTAGATCACCTCTGAGGTCCCTCCTAATTCTACGTTTGTGATCATATGATCTTTATGCATCATAGTTTCTTAATAACCACTTATTGAATCAAACTGAACTGAATTGAATTGAAATGAATTTTGGTCAAGCTTAGTGGTAAGCACATTTAAGTATCCTTGATTCCTCTAATGTCCAAAAAAAAAAAATCCAGATTTGATTACCTAGGAAACAGGAGGCAAGTCACTATAGATTGTTCCTGAGTCCATGCTGTATATTTTAGCACAAATTTGACCTTACAGACAGCGAGGTGATATAATGACCAGAACACTGGACCTGAAGTCAGGATGGTGTAAGTTCAAATCTGGCACTCAGATGCTTACTAGTTGTGTGACCCTGGGTAAATCATTTAATCTCACTCAGCCTCTGTTTCCTCATCTGTAAAATTGAGTACAATAATAGTACCTACCTCACATGGTGGTTTTGAGAATATAGTAAGATTATTTTTGTGAAGGGCTCTGTAAACCTTAAAGCACTACAAAAATGCTATCTATTATTATATAATTGCTAACTATTATCATATGTGAAGGAAAAAGCTGACTTACAGATACAGTTCTGTTATATCCTCTATAAAACAAATCCTGCAGCAGGTGCAAAAAGAATAAGAAAACAACAATTTTTCCTTCAAAAAGCTTATAATCCATAATAGAAATGAGAATGTGATACACACAGAAGAAAGGTAAGCACTATGGATTAGGAGGAAGGAGAAATTACCTCCTATCCATTGTCATTCTTTCCTATATAATTGTTCTTTTCTTTTTTTTCTGGGCTGGGGGACAGTGGGGTGTTATTGTGAGGAAATGCTGAGCACACTTGCTGAGGGCAGAAGATGATATCTTTTTTAACCTATTGAAATAAGGAGTTAGTGCTAGAATTTGAGTAAGTCAAGTAAGTCAAAAGTTGTTCTGACCAAGGATATCTCTCCCTTACCAGCCTGTCCCAGAACCTGGTATCCATTAATGTTGTTCATTTGGACTAAGGCATTATTCTTCCAGGAATACTCCACTAAAAGAAAAATACTACTAGAAAGGGTGATATTTCAAGCTATATGAAAGCTATTAAAACCCCAATGGGACTTTTTTAAAAATCAGATGACATTGTAAGACCCTGGAGAAAGACACCATGGGACTGGAAGGCTTTAATTGCTTCTTTCCCCTCCCATCTCATTCCCTTTGTCCCCTCAGTTCCATACATATTAGTCTTGGCTAGATGAGGCTAAAGAAGCAATCCACAGTCAAGGGAAAGCACAAGTACATTGTGATTTGCATATATAGTCACTTATGATCAGGTATTGAATGAATGAATAAATGAATTTGGTGCTATATTGGGAGGTAGTAACAGATAACCATATCATTGTCTGTGAAAGAAAGGTGACATTCTAATTAGGTTAGTTTTTGGTGCAGTGATAAGACTGCTGAGCATGGAGACCTGATGTATGGCTGTTATCTCAAACGCTTACTGGTTGTGTGAGCTTGGGGAAAAAAATCCCTTAATCTCATTTTTCTTATCTGTAAAATGGGAATAATAGCATTAGCATTGCCTACCTCACAAGAACATAGTAAGCGAAATGCTTTGTGAACATTAATGAGTTATGTGAAGATTCATGGGAACAAAAAGGATTATCACTATTGTTTCCAGCAGTAATTTGAACTATTATCATTATTTACTTATATGTATGAGGAGGTGATGTCTGCTGACAATTGAGGGTAGCAGTGTTGACTTTTTATAATAGGATGATTTTTAAAACCTCAATAGGAGGTCACCTCTTATATTTCCTCCTCACAGACTGAGTAGGAAAAAAAAATGACTCTGAGTTTGAATTTGGTTTTTCTTGTCAACCCCTGTAACTCCCTCTCCAGGTTACACTCAAACTTAGATTAGATTACATTAGATCCCCAATACCACCCCAGGTTGAAAGTATTCAATGGATTCAAACTATTAGAAATATAGCTTATGTTTCCTATTTTCTATTTACTATTCCTATTGGGTAAATTGCTCCACTTTCAGGCACTATTTCCTGGGAGTGGTGGAGGAATAAAGGAAGAAAGATCATTTTACCCCCAAAAGGGAGTAATCCCCTCCTCTGCTGCTTTACTCTAGAAAAAGTACAAAGAGAAAGAAGAAAAAAAATCTCTCAACAATGGGTTCTTCCTACTTAGCTGACTTTCTTCTTAACTGCCATGCGTTATGTTTTTCCATGTTGATCTCTTCCATATTGATCCAAGGAGCATGGATAACCAACCCTTTATCTATCCAATGCTTAGCCCCTCTGTATACTGTCAGGTTGACTAAGGAACTCCTTCAGACCTCTTACAAGAGAAAAGAACACTTCACTTACAATGAACACTCAGTGTCTAAAAGGGCCACACTCTTTGCAAGGTGTAAATGGGCCACATCAAAGTCTGGAAGAGGTGAACCCTTATGTCATGGAATTTCATCAAACAGGTGAGGTAGACTCAATTGAATAAGAGCTCCTGGATCGACTCCTCACTCTTCAATCCCATATCATTTTTGATAAAGATGTTATGTGTGTGATGACTATCAGAATAGGAGATGAAGATGAAGAAAAAGTTAGAGATTTATGGAAAGTTATAGTTGGGAAGGGAACAAACTTAGGGAATAAGGTATTTTAAGCATCTACCATGTACCAAGTACTTTACAAATGGTATCTCATTTGATTGGGAAGAAACTTGGAGACCTTTACTATAATCCTTTTACAAACAAGGAAATTGAAAATCTAGAAGTTCAAGTGCTTTAACTAAGGCCACTTTGCAGTAAATGGTAGATTTGGGATCTGAACCTTTTGGAAAAGACTATTGTTCTCTCTGCTGAATGGTACTCTTTCCTGCAATCAATCAATGACTAAATGAATAAACAAATGAATGAGCGAATGAATGCAAGTATAAATAAATACATGAATGAATGTATACATAAATAAATACACGAATGAATAAATGGGTAAATAGATGAATGAACGAAAATAAGCCAAAGACACACACAAAAAAAATGATAATGTCCTACATAGGAAAAATTCAAGTTTAGAATCTGGCTCTGGTTAAATAAAACACTTTTCATAAGATTCTTCTAAGCCACCTATCTCAGGAAAGATTTAGATAGATAAGTAGTTGTGGAATTTTCTTTTTTACACAGTAGCTATGGGATTTGCCTGTCATGGACATACAAACTTTCACAGCGTGGTTTGTATTTTTCATTTGGTCTAAACTAAACCATTTCTATTTGGCTGTCAATTCCACTTCTCTTCTCTCTTATCCCCCCCCCAAAAAAAAATCCAGGTTCCATTGGAATTAACACATCCATCCTACTGATTCATCTAAATCTGAAGATTAAACAACTCTTTGGGGGAAAAATGGGTTCTAAAATGGTACATTGCTACAATCTCAGTCTTTGCAAGGTTCTATTCCATCTGTATGATCTCTTTGTCCAATACATCTAAGTCAGAAAGGATGGTCCTCTGAATAATTCAGCTGTGCAAATGTGGGTAACTCATGTTATCTGTTTGACTTTCAGCTGGATTTTATGCTCTTTTGGATCCTTTCAAGCTCAAAAATTCTATCATCTATTCTCAAAAGAATATAAACCACTTTCCCACTTTAAAATGTCCCCAGCAGTTAGCATCCTCTGTTTTAAATATTTCAATAACTGTATTTCAATATAATTGCTTTCCTTTGTAATTCTATGTATTTTATTTTATACATTCAAAATCATCATTCTGAAAAGGGGTCAAAAGGGTCAAGGACACAAAAAAAGTTAATAACTCAGGCTATATCCCATTTCCACCCTAAAGAAAATGCTTAAAGTTGTGTACCTTTTATCTCAAGTCCCAAAAGGTTTAGAGAACATAAAGTTCAAAAATTGCTTCCAGGAGGCCCTGAAATGAGAGGTGGTCATTTCTTGGCTTCACAGAGGCAGCTAGCTGATTGGAGAGTTTCACTTAGGGAAGGAATACAGCCTCTAGGCTGTTGGAAATACCATTAATTTTCTTTTGGGGGCATTTTTAAAGAAATTGTACCTGATCCATGGGATGTGAGCAAAGATGAGAGAGTTTCAACACACACAATACAAAACTAAATAGGTTAGAGATAAAGGGATTTTCTTATGGCCAGATCTAAGCCCCATGACACAATGGAAGCTAGGGGGCTGATCCCACTTAAGAGCTCCCTGCACAGCTCAGGGCACCAGAGTCTTCTGCTTATAGCCTACAGAGCTGTAAGGGCACTGGTTATTTGGAAAAAAACAAAACCTAGGCTTTGGGGCTTTGAGGCCACCAATCAGTGGAGTGTATACTCTCCCCATAGGCAAGCGCGGCACTTAGAGGTTGTTGCTGGTGTCAGAAGGAGCAAAGGGCAGGGCTTAGACTGGGTTAAAAAAAATTAAGTATAAGTAGCCTATCCCAGACAAAGGCACTAGAGAAGAAGAAACAAGGGAAACAAGCAGAAAATACGAGTCTTTTCTTGCATTCCAACCTCCTTAACATTTGCTTTCACAGATTATGAGGGAGCCTTCATTTTTCAACTGACCATTTGGCTAATAGCTCACATTTCTCTTTTCTCTATTTTACAGAGAAGGAAAATTAAGGCTGAGGGAGATTAGGTGACTTGCCCATGTTCATACAAATAATAAGTACTTGGACTAGGATTTAAGCCCAGGTCTTCTTGATGCCACATATAACATTACACATTGTACCAAACCATATCTTAATCACTTTGCTCCCTAAACAGAGATATTTCTGTAGCAAAATTATTAAAGGTCTTCTCTCCATCCCTCTCTTCCTTTCTCCAATTTATCCTGCATTCTCTGCCAGATTAATTTCTTTAAGTTTTGATGAATGGATGCTATCCTCATCCTTTTTTGAGCTATCACTTTTCATTGACTAATAACAGCTGGTATTTCTTTTGTACTTTAAGGAATACAGGGGTGGATAGAATACCCACCCTGGAGTCAGGAGGACCTGAGTTTTCCAATCTGGCCTCAGACACGTGACATTTCACTAGCTGTGTGACCCTTGGCAAGTCACTTAACCCCATTGCCTACCCCCCCCAAAATAAAAAGGATTACAGGGAGTACTTTCTCCACAATTTTGGTATGAATTAGGTAGATGAAATATTATAAGTCCAAAAATAGTAATAATAATTAACCTCATTTTCCAGATCAGGAGACTGAGATAAAAAAAAAAATAAGCAGTTTGTCCAAAGTCACATAGGAAGCTTCACAGTTAAGATTGGAATACAGATCCCCTAGATCAAGCCTTCTTAACCTTGGATTTATGGGCATATTCCAAAATGTCCATGAACTTGTTTTATTTTTAAATAATCATATTTTGGTATAATTCATTCCCTTTGTAATCCTAGGTATTTTATTGTATGCATTTAAAAACATTACCTGACACGGCTAATCTTTAGGGATCACCAGACTACCAAAGGGCTCCATGATATACAAAAAAGATTGAGAACCCCTGGCTGGACCCAAGTGCAGTCCTATTAAGGATCATAAACCTGAAAGGAGCCTTTGAGATCATGAACTTCAAGTGTCTCATTGACAAGTAAAAAGCAAGAGGTAAAATGACTTGCCGTAAGTATGTAACAGGACCAGTATACAAATCAAGGAAACAGTCGTGGTGTATTGGGAAGAGGTCTGGTTTTGGGGTCAAAGGATGTAAGTGCTGACCTTAGCCTAGCCACAAAAGTGTTTTGAATTCTGGTTATGCAGTTTAATACTTCAAAGTCTTTGGGCAAGTCACTTAATCTCTCTTGTTCTGTTTCCTCAAATAAAAAACAGCCATCTAAATGATACAGTGGATAGAGCAGCAGACTTGGAATCTGGAAGACCTGAGGTGGAATCTTTTGGAATGTGACAAAGGGTAATTAAAAAAAAAACTTTCTGGGTGGAAAGAGAATTCAGGCCCCCAAGGTAAACATGCCTAGAGATGAATGCTGACCTCAAGCCATCATGCCTTTCTAAAGTCCTGATATCCTCCAAAAAGCAAAGTGAAAACTAGTGACTATGTGTTTATTACATCATAGGGAAGATTTATTCTTTAGATATGAATGCTGAACTCTCTTCCATCACTTCTATGGTTCTTTGATACATTGAAGACTATATAGTAATGATAGAAAAACTTCAGTTCTCTCCCATTCTTTGCCAAAAGCAAAAGTGCTTAGCAATTCTTGACCCACCTTTATGTTACTTTTATTCTTTAGAAGGCCTGCCATTCTGAACCTGATTCTGACCAAAAAGGAGAAATTGAAATAGAAATGCAAGAAACCTTGCTGGGAGTGACCATTTCATCTTAGAATTTATGGCAAAGTCGTAGGGAAAAACTGGGTATAGTCTGATGCACCCAAGATTTGGGGAGGACAGATTTCAAAAGATCAAGAGGATAAATAGAATCCTATGGCCTAACTATTCTACCAGAGAAGTGGGTCCAAGTGGTAGGAAAACTCTTGAGAATGAAATTCTAGAGATACAAATGGAAACAATTCCAATAAAAGAGGAAATGTTCAAAAATATCAGTGTGGAGCCACAAGAAAATTAATTCACCAGCTTAAACTTTTAAAAGACATATGTAGAAAATGAAAACAAGGAAGGATAATGGAGGATGAATATGAGAGTGTGGCACAGGTCTGTAAGAATAGGGTCAGGAATACTAAAACTAACAATGAACAATGAATCATAATAAATACTAAGGACAACAAAAAGAACTTCTTTAGTTAGATTGGGTGAAAGAGGAGGATCAGAGAAGAGGTACGGTCACTGCCTGGAAGTAGACTGTATAATGACAATTAATAACAAAAAGAAAGTTGTTCAATTCTTTGTTTCTACTGTCTTTGATAAAAGACATGATTTTTCAGATTGGGAAAGAAAAATAAAAATGGTTGATAAGGGGTTAAAATGAAAGAAGACAAGTGAGGAGAGGGTAAGAGAGTACCTTGTTGTCCTCAAGACATTCAAGTTACTTAACTAAACTTTATCTTAGAGTACAGAAAGAACTGGTAGGTGTGATTGCTAAGCCCTTTTTAGGATCTTAGAAAGATCATGGGAATTGGGAGATGGGTCATAGGACTGAAAATTTCTTAATTTTCAGAAAAGGAAAGAGTATAGAATCTATAAACTGCATGACTTAGATTAGGTTGACTTTAATAGCTGACAAAACTCTTGAATGTGCCATCCAAAAAGATAGTTTTGGGATATTTAGAAAGGGAATTGATGATCTCTAGGAAACAACATCTTCATCCAGAATAGGCCATGCCAAATTAATATTCTTTTTTTTTTGGCAGTGCTATAAGACTGGTGAAGCATCATATTGCTATAGACATACAGTAAGTAGACTTAGGCAAGGTATTTGACAAGTCTTGTGCTGTCCTGTGGATAAGGTAGAAATATGCATACTAGGCATTATTAGAGTTAAATAGATTCAGAATTGGCTGAATGTTTGTATTTAGAGTCATCATTAATGAAATGATGTCAGCTTGGAGAGAGATCTCTAAAGGAATGTTCCAGGTTTCTGTTTATGAGCTTTGCTCATTAGCATTTGTTCAGTGATTTAGATGAAGGCATAGATGGATCAAAGAATCATGGGATTTAGAGTTGGGAGGTACCTTAAGGATCATGAAGAACAAACTTCCATTTTGTAGGTGAGGAAACTAAGGTACAGACAGGTGAAAGAATCAGTCCCAAGTTACACAGATAATGAGCAGCATTGCTAGGATTCCAATCTGAGTTTTATGATTCCTCATCCAGGGTTCTTTCCTCTATACCATGGCAGGTTTATCTGATCTTCAGATGACATAAAGATGGAACAGTTAGAGAACACAATGAATGATAGAATCAGGATGCAAAAGAAAAAAAAACGATCTAGAAAAGATAAATGTGACATACGACATTCATTTGAGTTCAAAAAAGCAAATTCAAATGTTCAAAAAATAATAAAATAGTATGTTTTTATAGTACTTTAAGCTTTGCAAAGTACTTTGCAAATATTGTCTCATTTGATCCTCACAACAACCATAGCCGGTAGGTGCTGTTATTATCCTCATTTTACAGATGAAGAAACTGAGGCAGATGAGAGGTTAAGTGACCCACCCAGGAACATAGACATAGTGGTTGAAGCTGAAATTGAATTCAGGTGTTTCTGATTCCAAGCCTAAACATGGAACAATATTAAAGACAGCTGTGGGCATTAGAAGTTTTCAATATCACTATGAATCAAGATAGTGACAGTGGAGCCAAAGAACTTAATGTGATATTGTGCAAACTTAAGAGAGGCAGAGTCTGTATAATGAGAATGGTAACTATGGTTCCCTCCTTCTGGACTCTGTTTTGGTCAAAACAATTGGAATATTGCATTTAGTTATAGAAACAATAATAACAGCCAACAGAAAATTATTCATGTTTTATAAAGTATTTTATGTATATTATCACATTTGAGTCTTACAACAACCCTATGAGGATTTGAAGCAATTGATGGGAAGGGCAATTATTATTAGTATTATCGTTATTATTATATTATTATTATTATTATCTCTGTTTTATAGATAAGAAAACCTTATAGATAAGGAACAAGGCTAAATGACTTTTCTAAAGCAGGTTTGCAACTCAGGTTTTCCTGACTTCAAATCTAGCCTTCTATCCACCACCAGGGTGAGGAATCTGCAGCCTCGAGGCCACATATGGCCTCCTCGGTCCTTGGGTGTGGCCTTTTGACTGAGTCCAAATTTCATACAACAAATCCCTGCTAGGCATTTTAGGTGCCTAATAACAGTTGGGAAAGGTACTGATAAGGTATAGCAAGAAAAGGGTAACAAGTATGGTTAGAGACCCAGAGAAAATGCCATAGGACAATCCATTGAACAAAATTCAAATCAACAAATATCTATTGCACATAAGCTACCTCTATTCAAGTGTCTTAAAGGTTGTTTAATGAAAGAGCAACAAACTTCTGTTTTGCCCTAGAGGATAAACCAATAGAACAATGGAGATTAGGTGAATAGAGCACAGGACTTAGAATTTGGAAAATTTGACTTCAAAAGCTGCATTGGATACTGGCTAGTTGTGTGACCCTGGACAAGTCACTTAACTTGTCCCTGCCTCAGTTTCCTCATCCATAAAATGAAAATAATAATTGTACCTCTCTTTCAGGGTTGTAGTGAGGCTGAAATGAACTAACATAAAATGCTTTGAAAATCTTTAAGTGATGTATCAATGTGAATTATTATTATTATTAACAATGTTTGAGAGAGTTAAATTTCAGTTGAATGTAAGGAAAAGCTTCCTAACAATTAAGTCTGTCAAAAAGTGAAATGAGCCATCTCAGAAAGTAATGACTTCCATCTCACTAGAGGCCTTCAGCTACACACTGGCTGCCCATTTGCTGGAGAGGTTCTAAAGGGATTTCCTATTCAGGGAAAAGTTGCACTTAATGACTGCTGAGATTCTTTCTAGCTTTGGGATTCTGTGGTCTCATTCTGTGAGAGAACCTTCTCTGGTAAGTACCATGCCAAGCCATAAAGCAGATATAAGAATGGATTAGACATGGTACCCACTGCTTCCATCATATGTTGCTAACCCACTCAGCTTACTGGTCCTCTTCAAAAATGACAAACATGCTATTTATCTTCTTTCAAGTCAGTGATGAAATCATGGCACATGACAGTACTAAGACCAGAACACAAGGACATGTCATGTGATACTTCCCTATGACTTAATTCAGCCATTAGTCAACATTATTTGCCAAGAAAACCTCAAATGGAGTCAGGAAGAGTTGGGCACGACTGAACAACAACAACTGTATTGAGAGACGATGGACCTGGGTTCAATTAACTAGTTCTGCTATTTACTCCTGGTAAGACCTCAGACAAGTAGTTTTACCTCTCTGGGCCTCAGTTTTCTCATCTGTTAGATGAGGAAGTTAGACTAGCTGATCCCTAAAGATTCTTCCAACTCCAAGTTTTATAAGCATGGCAGGTGTTTAATTGTTGCTGAACTGTCAAATTAAAGATAGACTTTGCACTTGCCGGTTTTTTATTTAAAAACAGAATAAGTTATTTAGAAACTTAACTAAACATTTTTGTAAATTACATATATTTCAATAATCCTTAGCTTCCTTCAAAAGACATCTCAAGTGCCATCTTTGAAGAGAAGTTTTAGATCTTAAAATTATTTTGAATTTATTTTGTACATCCATGATATTTGGTATTGGAAAAGTAAGTTTACTCATTGAAGAGTTCTCCATAGTAATGAAATCACAGATCCAATTACCATTCCTACCCTCAGAACACTTTGCCTTGACTCATCTAGAGAGAATGTAAGCTCCCTGAGGGCTGTTTCATTTTTTTTTTCTTCTTATCCCCATGCTGACCACATTGCCTGGTGCTTACTTTATGTTTTTTGGTTGATTGATCCGTGTACATAGTGTTATCCTGCCCCCTTAAAAATAGTAGTTAACACTTATATTGTACCTACTATGTGCCAGGCACTATGCTAAACATCTTACAAATATCTCATTTGACCCTCACAGCAATCCTTAGAAATAGGTGCTATTTGTATCCTCATTTTTACAGATGAGAAAATTGAGGCAAACAGAAGTTGTTTGACTTGCCCAAGGTCACACAACTAATAAATATCTGAGACTGGATTTGAACTCAGGTCTTCCTGATTTCAGGAGCAACATTTTATTCACTGTGCCACCTAGCATTACACTAGAATGTAAACTCCTTGAGGATATGAAATATTTAAATTATTGTCTACTTCCAGCACTTCTCACGGTGCCTCATACATAGTAGGAGCTTAGTAAATGTTTGCTAAATTAAATTGAATTCAAGTCTGGACTACTCCTTGGGCTAATGAGTTCCCAAAGAATATCCATCCATAGTGCCATAAAGGAATTCCTCTTATCAGTACTTACTTTTTTCAACAAATATTCAAAGGATGCCCTGTGATTTTAGTATATGGAGAATAGCAACATAGCGGTAGTTTCCATCCCATCACTTGTTTGCTCAGTTTTAGTCCTCTTTCATCTTCCAGAAAGTGAAGAATCCTAATCTTTTAGTCTGTTCTCATACCAGCAGCTCCCTACCCCTGATGGTGCACCCCCCCCCCATCACTTAATGCTGATTACATTGGTCTGTCCTGGAATGTCAGTCATAATGAATCCCACTTTAAATGAAAGGATATGTGTGCTTTCTGAGCTGTCTGAAAAGTGGACAAGGTCTCCAAAGGGCATCCCCAAGAAAACAGGAGCTGCCAGGGAGAAGTGGGCCATCCCTGGCCAAACACTTGCTTCTTTTGTCTGAAACAAAGAAAAGGCCATTCAGAAATCTAATTGATTAAAATTGAGGGAAATTGCCGGACCATTGATAATTGCTGTGAAAGGCCAATGGTCCCCCTAACTGATTGTCACTTCAGAGGAAGCTGACCACTAACAACCAATCAAGGGGCATTATGGAGAACAGTAACCTTTTAATGACCCCCAATTTCCCTCTCAGGAAATACTTTAGCCTTGCCTTGAAAGCCGGTCCCAAACACTTTCAGGCACCAGATTTACCTTTAATTCCTGAATCGCTTAAGGACTGAAAACCATTCACACTCCAAATGTCTTTCACATGCTTAAGAGATGGATGGGACGTGATGCTAGCCTGACTAATTCCTTTATTTTCCAGCCTTGGAATATGAAAAATGAGCAGCTCTCTTCCAACCCTGTGAATCTATAAACCAACTCTCTCATGCCCTGGGAAACACTTTGGAATCATAATAACTCACCGTGATAGAGAGCTTTACTGTTTACAAAATACTTTACTAGGTGCATTTTTATAGTAGACAAGGCTTGGAGGGATGAAAACAACATTGGATTTGGAATCAGGCAGTCTCAGTTCAAATCTCAGCTTTGCTATTTACTGCCTGTGTGATGTTTAGCAATCACTTAATCTCTATAGCCTCAGTTTCCTCACCTGTAAAATGCTCCTGAGCAGTTTTAAATCCATGATATTATGATCTCTTTTATCCTCACAGATATCCTGTGAGGTGGGTAATGCAAGTATGATCAAACTCATTTTCCATTAAGCAAAATGAGTCTTGGAAAGAGTAAATGAAGTTCCCAAGGATACCAAGGTGGAAAGTCACAGAACCAGAAACCCACATCTTCTGAATTCAAATTCAGAAATTTATCCCCTATAACAAAACTGCCTGATAGACAAAATAGTATGTTTCTTTGAGTCGCTGAACTTTGTATCATTTACTTTCTTTTTAAAATTTTCCACAAAGGAAGACATAGACAAATGTCTAACTCAAATTAAAAGATATTCTTAATTTAAAAATGCTTTATTATAGCCTTACACATTCTTTTCAGGAGCAGAAGAATAGACTGGCACAAAGATTTTTAAGAATGGCTAAAATTCCATGAGTAGAGATCCTTTTTAGGTAAACGGAACAAGTTCTCCAACAGGAACTCTTCATCGGCATAAGCTGAGGAATCGTCTATGGCCCAGCAAGAAGTGTGAATGTCATGGATGTTTCAAGCATTAGGCCAAAGTAAATTCACCTGTGAGGTTCCTCCCTAACCTAGTTCTCCCTCACATAAAAATGAGTCAGACAGACCGACAGACAGTGAAAGACATAGACAGAAATGCAGAGAGAGAGATTAGGGAGATACAGAGACAGAAGGAGACTGAAAGAGGAGGAAGAGAGAGACAGAGAGAGAAAGAGGGGGGAGAGACAGAGAAACAGAAAAAGAGAAACAGAAAGAGAGAGAGGGAAGGAAAGAAAGGGAGGGAAAGAGAGAGGGGGGAAAGAGTGAGAGAGAGGGAAGTAGGGAGAGAAAGAGAGAGGGGAAGAAGAAAGGGAGGAAGCAATAGGGGAGGTAGAGGGAGAGAGACAGAGACAGACAGAGAGAGACAGAGACAGAGAGACAGAGAGGTGAGAGAAAGGGCTCTTCCTTAGAAGAAAAGAATCCTTGGCTCTGCCATTAGCTCACTCACTCCTTACTTCCTATCTCTTGGGTTCAGCTTCTTCAACTGTAAAATGAAGAGGTTACATTAGATGACTTCTAAGATGCCTTCCAGCTCTAAAATTCTTTGGCTCTCTGTCTTGAATTAGAATCTGAAAGCACAGGTTCGAATTTCTAAGTCCAGAAATTAAAAATTAAAAAAAAGGAAAGGAAAAGATTTGTGTGCTAACTGTAGATAAATCCCAGACAATTCACAGCTATTGTATCCACATTACCAGGTCTTTATGAAATAGTCAGGCCTGATAGAGTCGCAACAATTAATTGGCATGCTGTGCAGACTATCGGTACCTAATACATACTTGGTGAATTGAATTAAATTGTGACAAACTTTGTTGATATGAATGCTCTTGGTCTTGGAGGGAGTTAATTACAAACGAAGCAGCCAGAGGTAAGGAAGCTGTATTGTTTATTAAATTAGCCTATTACAAGGGCAGCTAGGTGGCGCAGTGGAGAGAGTACTGTCCCTGAAGTCAGGAGGACCTGAGTTCAAATCTGACCTCAGACCAAACACTTGACATTTACTAGCTGTGTGACCCTGGGCAAGTCACTTAACCCCAGTTGTCCCCCCAAAAAAATAGCCTATTACAGTTTATGTAATCATAAAAAGATTTTGTGTGTTTGGATTTTGGGGGCAGGATTTTCAAAAGAAGAATCACGAAATCACAGCATCACAAAATATCCATTGGACAGGGCTGGAGACCATCTAGTCTCCAGTGCTTCTTAAACTGTTGGTCACAAAAAAATTGGCAACAGTAAAAGGTTTCTGAACATGCAATGACCAAAAATTAATTAAGAATCAATTGCGTAATGAACCTAAGCTGTTTCTGGCAGCACTTGCCCATATCGCATTGAGCAACTTCACTGCAGCATTGGTCCTGAACACAAAATACGCACATTTGCACTGTGCATGCCCTCAGGTCATGCAACGCCAACCAACACTGCCGAAATGCCATGCCAAAAGGGGTTGGGAGTGGAAGAAGTTTAAGAAGCCCTGGTCTAGCCTGTGCCTAAACAAGAGCCTTTATAATATATGTGCCAGGGGTCCATCAATACAGACTCCATATCAGTAGTCCAGTACCAGGAAATGAGAAGCTTACAAAAAAGCACTAAAGCAAACCAGCTTTATTGAGGGGAAATACTCATAAAATGAAGGGGAATTGACAAAAATGATAGAAAAAGGTCCACTGGACCTTGAGTGGAATTGGAGACCCCATTGGGATCCTGTGTAGAACTGAGCACCCCACTGGGACCAAAGAAGGAATGAGGCACCCTCTCCCAAGCAAGTAAACTCTAGTGGTTTTTTTATAGTGTTCTTATCTGTGTCTACTAGGGCCAGGCATTGAGGAAGGGAGAAAAGACCCTGCCCTAAGGCTGGAGACTGGTGCTGCTTCATGCTAGTTGGGGAAGGGAAGACTACTAGAGAATTGAAAGCTAATTCATATTCACACTTTCACCAACAAGAAAAGGGTGCTTGGGCCATCCCTTCTGCTCTCATTTACACAGGTTAACTTAGCTTCCTTCTCAGGGCTTTTTTGTTTTTAGCTTCCCTGGGATTTCTTCATTTGGTGTATTGGAGAGATCATTATATTCCTTATGTACTCTTCCAAATTGTGTTTGAAGGATTCTCTTGAAGGAGAGGGGCATGCTGAAGACAGTTCTTCCACTTTTGTGGAGCTCTAATTGTTAGAAAGCTTTTTTCTTTCTTTCTAAGATTAAGCCTAAATTTGCCATTTTGCAGCCTCCACCCATTACCCTGATTCTGTCCTCTTAGGTGAAAAAGAACATGACTATTCCTTCTTCAGGGCAGCTAGGTGGCACAGTGGATAGAGCACTGGGCCAGGAGTCAAGAAGATTCAATTTCCTGAGTTCAAACCTGACCTCAGGCACTTCTTGCTGTGGACCCCAGGCAAGTTACTTAACCCTGTTTGCCTCAGTTCCCTCATCTATAAAGTGAGCTGGAGAAAGAAATGACAAACTACTCCAGTATCTTCTCAAAGAAAACCCAAAATGGAGTCATGAAGAGTCTGAGACAACTGAACAATGACAAAACAAAATTTCTTATTCTGTGAAATAGCCCTTGAAGACAATTTTCATGTCCCTACAAATGTTCTCATCTCCACACATTTCCAGTTCTTGCAACTACCTTCCTATGGAATGAGTGAACTAATCCTGCACCATCCTGGTTGCCTTCCCCTAGATGCTTTCCAGATTATCACATACAATACAGAATATGAACGATAGTTTGTTTTATGTTAGCCCAGATTAGAACTATTTGTTAGGGATATTGAGCACAAGCTCAGTTTACATGCAACATTTCAAGATCACATCTACTGGATTAAGGCACATTGGTCCTAGTTTTCCTGCAAACAAGATTTTCTTCAATCCACTTAATTTTTTTCTCATGTTTTTCAAATGTCCTGCCTACATTCTCAGAAAGTCAATTAGCTGATCAAAAGTATGAAGAGCAGACCAATTGTGGAATGGATGAATATATGCATTTGTCAACAATGAGAAGAGAACTTACATTTTCAGATGTGGAACATATTTATAAAAAATTAAAAAAAAATCTTTTCCAAATGGCATTTCTCAAAAATATCCTAAGTTCCTAATTTTTGAGAATAGAAGAAATTGAGTGGAGCTATTGATGTGACTACAAACCAAAGCAGGACAAAATGTCAAAGGTAATCTCAATTAATTCTTTAAACCATGAAATCTGGTTTTAGTTAACTAAAAACTTATTTGATTCAACTCAACAAAAAAAAATTTGAGGCAATGTGGAATAATGGCAAGAGTATTGAACTTGGATTTCAAATTTCAAGTACTAGCTCTGCTACTTATTGTGTCTATGACCTTGAAAAAGTCATCTTTGGAAGTCTTCTGAACTTCTAGAGAGGTGAGAAAACTGGGGGATAGTGTGGGAGAGGGACTTTTAGAAGGGTATATTAAGATTAGGAGAGTGGGGTAAATAGATAAGGGAGGGTCTTTTAGAGGATAGGGTAAAATATGGAATAAGAGGTTGAGAAGGTGACAGGGATAGGGTGAAAAAGAGAGGTTAAGAAGGAAAATAGTAAGAATAAGATGGAGGGAAATTTACAAATAGCGAGTATAACTTTGAATGTGAATGGGAAATGCGTTGGGGAATGGCTGAACAAGTTGTGGTATATGATTATGATGGAGTACTACTGTGCTATAGAAACTGATGAGCTCAATGATTTTAGAAAAATATTTAGAAAAACAAGACAGACTTGAATGAAATAATGAAGAGCAAAATAAGTAGTACCAAGAGAACATTGTTTATTTTAATGGCAATATTGTTTTAAGAATGACTGAATGAATAAGTTATTTTGTCTATTATAAATGTCCAAATAAACTAAAAAGGATATATGAATAAAGATATTATCTGCATCCAGAGAAAGAATTGATAAATAGGTATATAGAATAATTTTATATATATATGTATATATATACATATATGTATGTGTATATGTGTGTGTGTGTTTAATGGTAATCATCTCTAGTGCAGGGATATGTAAAAAAATTACATGATAGTTTTGTTGCATATTTGAAAAGAATAGCAAGTTGTGCATAGTAAATTTGTAGTTTCATGTAAAATCATCTTTTTATTGTACTTTGTTATGGAAATACTTGCTTTATTCCATAAATTTATAAATTAAAATTTAATTAATTAATTTTTTAAAAAAGTCATCCTGTCTTTCTCGGCTTCAGGTTCTTCATCTATAAAATGATGGGTCAGACTAGATGGCCTGTCATCCCTTCCAAGTCTATATGTATGTTCCTATGATCCTAAGTGTCTACTATGTGCAAGACTTTGGGCTAACTGCTATGAAGTCCACAAACATGATTGAATCCTACTCAACCTTCACAGTCACCATCAACTCCATGATACTATATGTAGCACCACCAGCCAAAAGTGGTTCCTCCATTTTTACAATACTCATAGCAATTTTGTATCTTTCGTATATTTCACTCTCTGCCCTATCAACAAAGCCACTGTTAATCTGTCCTCCAAACCAGACTCCTGGAAAGCATGTCAGGGAAGGGCCGTGTCAGTCAGCTCTGCCCTCCCTAAGACCATAGAGCCTTATCTTCAACTCAGCCATTGAATATTTGTTGTTTTTATTGTTGTTATTCAGTCCTTTTTCAGTCATGTCTAATGCTTTGTGATTCAATCTGGGATTTTCTTGGCAAAGATACTGGAGTGGTTTGTCATTTTCTTCTCCAGCTGATTTTACAGATGAGGGAACTGAGTCAAACAGGGTTAAGTGATTTGACGAGTGTCACATAGTTAGTGTCTGAGGACAGATTTGAACTCAGTAACAGGAGTCTTCCTAACTCTAAGCCTCTTTGCCACCTAGCTTCCCCATAGCAATTGAATGCCCTACCACCAAATATGCACTTTCCTCCTCTTGCCCCCCTTTCCACTTCTTACTCTTAGAACAGTGATCAAATTGATACCACCACTGACTCTTAAACACTTAGTAAATGTTTTTCATTTATCCATTCTACTTTGATTTATAATTTTGGTATACAGATCTTAGGCAGTTAGGTGGTACAGTGGTTAGAGCACAAGGCTTAGAATCAAGAAGACTCATCTTCCTGAGTTCAAATTTGGTCTCAGACACTTCCTAGCTGTGCAACCCTGAGCAAGTCACTTAACCCTGTTTGCTTTTGTTCCTAATCTGTAAAATGAGCTGGGGAAGGAAATACAAACCATTCCAGCATCTTTGCCAAGGAAACTCCCAAAATGAGGTCACAATAAGTCAGACACAATTGAACAACAACAACAACATACAGATCTTATTTCCCTTGATCCTTAAGGACATGTTAGAAGACCTGGACTTTTTTTTTTATCAACGGGGGTTCCTTGAGCAAAACAAGTATCTTTCCTGCACCTCCATTTCCTTGACTATGAAACAAAGGATGTTTGACTCAAAGGGTAGTTATGAGGACCAGCTGGGTTGTACTTTGTACATTGCAAAAGAATGTACTCATGGACAAAAGTAAAGTTATATTGTTATGAATAGTAGCATCCTCTGATAGAAAGCCTGAGTTCAATCCCTGAGTCTGACACGTGGTAGTCATATGGCAATAGGTAAATCATTTGTCCTCTCAATATTCCTGGCAATCTTCCAGGATTCTAAGTTGCAAGCAAGATGCTGATCTTCATTTCCCACATGGAAAATTATGTATATGGATGAAATCTCAAGGCCAATTTCCCTGCTCCAGATTAAGCCTTCCTGAAACAGTCAAGTATCTTTTAGTTGAATGTTATTTTTTCTATCCATAAATTTATCCACTTTTTAAAGTTATTTCTATTCTCAGCCTATATCACCATGTGGATATATTCAGTAAGTATCTTTCCTGTGATTTCATGTAACCAAGTGCCTTGCAATGGAATTTTGAAACAACAGCAGACAGTTAAGAAGAATACAACACACAGCTTTGTAGAGATGAGAATCAGATCGACGCCAGGAACCAAGCAAACCAATCTCATGTTGCACTGACAGAGACAATTTTCTCAAATGCAACGACATGTAAAGTACTTTGAAAATCTTAAACACTATTTAAATTCTAGATATTATCATTATTCTTGCATTTGTTGTTGTTATAAATGAATTTTAAAAGCTCCTTCTAAAGGTAATGAATGGCAAATATGGTTTCAAATAGCCCATTTCTAAATAAGACTGGGTGAACAGACTAAGCAACCAGGTAAAACTATAATTGGATGGAGTAGTCAAAAAGAATTGGGTTTCTACAGTCACCTACTCAGAGGAGTCTAGATGGCCAGAATACTAAATTACAGTTTGAGTAAAACCTTATGTATTATTTACAAGTACAGTGGGAGCTGTCAGGTCAGTTAAATCAATTATTCACCATTTGTTCAATTTAACTTTGTATAAATCTTCATTTTCTCACTCAGGAAATTCCAAATTTATTGCAAAGCCATATGTACTGTCAGTAATGAGGATAAAGTGCCAGGTATAAAGCTGAAGACAGTTTGCTAAATTTATAAGTGATGCCCCCTTGGCTTATTCCATTCCCCCGCCACTCCCCCACACCCCAACAGTCATCTTTCCCTTTGATCTTTGCATGTAAGTCATAAATAGAACATCTATACATCCATCCTGGGAACAGGAGTAACAAGGTATATTTTTTTGAGAGTCTGGAACTGCAGAGGGCCCAGAATCTCACACTAGATTCTCTTCTAAAGGCAGTGTAGCTCCAATCATTTTGAGAGAGGAGATTATGCTCAGATCATATCCCTTTTGTGTAAACTGATGAAAATAGTCATCAACTCAGTTCACTCCTTTGTGACTTTCATGGCCAAAGCACAACTTCAGAACTCTGAGTGAGGGATCTTTCCAAGGCTAAAAGACAGACTTGCAAATATCAGAGGTGGAAAGGAGCTCTGAGGCTATTTAGTTTAATCAGCACCTGACCAAGATTCTCCTCTACAACCTACCTGATAAGTGATTTTCTAGGCTTAACCCAAAGGCCTCCAAATGATAAAGAAACCATTACATCTCTAGGAACCCATTCCGCTTTTGGATAGATCTTATCTTCAGGAAGTTTTTCCTTGCATTAAGCCTATATTTTCCTTTTTTATCTTTCCATCCATTGCTACTAGCTCTGTCCTCCAAGGCCCTGCTAAGAAATTGCAAACATTCTTTCACATGACAATCTTTGGAACTCCTAAGGATATGTGTTTATTAAGTGTGATGGTCTTCAAGATAAATCTCTCTATATTAGAGAAATTAGCAAAGCTTAGCTTAGGCATTGATACCACATGAGGAAAGAATTCAACAAATGTATATTAAGTGCTGTTGTGTGACCAGCAGGCTAAGAAGTTTAGAAGGAGATGCAATCAATCAACCAATCGATCAACAAATATTTATTCCACTCTGGAAAGCAATTTGGAATTATGCCGCAAGTTACTAAACTGTGCATACCCTTTGACTCTTGATAGGACTGCTATGCCTGCATGCAAAAGAGATCAAAGAGGAAAAGGACCCATATGTGCAAAACATTTATAGCAACACTTGTTTTTTCTAACAGCAAAGAATTGCAAACTTAAGGGATTCCCATTAATTGGAGAATGACTAAACAGATTTTGGCATATTAAAGTAACGGAATGTGATCATGCTGTAAGAAATGATGAAAGGAAGAGTTTCAAAGAAACCTGGACTTGTATGAATTGAGATAGAGTGGAAGTGAGCAGAATCAAGAGAATAATTTATTAGATTACAACAACGATAACATTGTAAAGAGAAATAACTTAGTATGACAGCACAATGACAAACCACAATTCCAGAACACCAGTAATGAATCATGCTAACCACCTACTGACAGTGAGATGGTGGATTCAGGGAGCAGAATAAGACATATATTTTCAGACATGGCCAATGTAAGATCAAAACAAAACAAAACAAAACAAACAAAAACTTTGATATGTTTAACTATATATCTTTTTTTAAGGTGTTTTTTTTTCTTCAAATAGTGGTCAATGGAAGGAAAGATTCTTTTTATTTAAAAAATAATTAAAATAATTTTAAAAGAGGAAAAACTAGCAAGTGCACACTATATGCCAGGAACTGTATAAAATAAATATAACCTTTGGAAAAAGTCTACAATCCAATATGAAAAATAAGATACTAAAATAAATAAATCTAACAAAAATTATAAAACTATCAGTACATAGGAAGAGTATGAGAGGCTATAAGGACAAATGGGGGTTTTTAACTACCCATCACAGATAACAAATCCTCTAGAAAAAGTGTAAAATCATGGAAAGTTTTTTTTTTCCTTTGGTGACTTCTTTTCTTTATTCAACTCCTTTTCTTTATCCAGTAGCTATCCAAAGACTTCCTCCCCCACTATTGGTGCTTTAGACTTTGACTATCCTTTCACTTTCAAAATAATTTTCCTCCTTCTTGATCAAAATTCCCATTTCCTCAGTCTGATGCTATCAAGTAAGTGTAGGATTAGTTAAAATCATTCATAACAAGATGAAATTGACATTAACACTTAATCCTCCCAAGAGGTATTTGCATTTTAAAAGAAGACCTTGTTAATTCAACTACACATCTAATTGATGAAATGTTACAGGGGATAGTTTTTTTTTTCTTTAAAGGAGACAGAGAGCAATATCAGAAGAACAATAGGGTGTTAAAAGTTGGACTTTTAGAGTAGGGAGGACTTTGGAATTTGGGATCATTGAAAGTGCTGTGTAATTTCCCAATTTGCAGGGGGGAGGGGTAAAAAGGAGATGGATGGATAGATAACTATATATCTACATGCCAATATAGACATATGTACATATTCACACATATATCTGCATATGTATTATAAAGTCTTATTGATCTGTATGTCTCTACACATAAACATGTATGCATATACATATATACACACACATATAATATATATATATACACACATTGCAGTGTCCTACTGTATTTATATACATTATAAATACCCACATATGTAACTATATGTGTGCATATTCCATATATACTAATAGACTAGGTGAAAAAGACATCTGTCTAACTTCATGGTATAAACTATAATATATACATATATATGTATGTGTGTATGCATATATATATTCTGTCAAAATTTTTGTTTTTCTAATGTGTATGGTTAGAAAAATCTTTTTTGAATGATTATAAATTTCACTGAGAAAACTCTGCACTCTTCTAAAGCTCAATGCAAACAGTATGATTTTATCTATGAATACAAGTATTTGAAAAATAGAAGAGTAACAATAGCTTCTATTTGTATCACACTTTAAGGTTTGCAAAGAGCTTTACACACATTAACTCATTTTAGTTTCTCAGCAATACTGTGAAATGGCACAGTAATCATTTAGCCTATTTTACAGATAAGAAAACTGAGAGGACCAAGGAAACAAACTTTTATTAAGCATCCAACATATGGTAGGCACTGTGCTAAATACTTTGCAAATATTATCTCATTTGATCCTCACAGGAACCTTGGGAAACAAGTGTTATTTTTATCCCCATTTTGTAGATGAGGAAACTGAAGCAGGCAGAGGTTAAGTGACTTGCCCAGAGTCACACAGCTAGTAAGTGTTTGAGGGCCAGATTTGAACTCACATCTTCCTGACTCCAAGCCCAGCTCTTTATTTACTGTGCCTCCAAGAGTCACAAAGTTAGTGTCTCAGACTAGATTCAAACCCTGGTCTTCTTGACTCTAAATTGTAAACTCTATTCACCATGCAAAGCTAGGAAGTTTGCTGTATCACACAGAGATCAAGCCTAGTCATTAGAAATCTTATACATTTGATTTCCTCAATGAACTGGGATGAATTAGTCACCTTGCTCCTCTTGTGAAAAGGTAGGTAAATGCAAAGTTCACTGCATGAAGTGGTCAGGCAGTCTCAGCTTAAGTTTTGGTTCTCACACTTACTAGCTATTTTGACCTTGAACAAATGACTTCATCACTCTCTGTTTCCTATCTCCAAAATGTGGATAATAACATTGTTGAGGTGGTTGTGAGAGAAATGCTATGAAAACATTAAAGTCCTATATAAATGCAAGTTATTACCACTTAGCTGCAGGGATTATTGATGAAAAAGAATTACATAAGGCTTAAGAGGCCTATAGAAACATGAAATGATTACTGACTACCTTACAGGGTTGTTTTTGACGAGAACAATTATAAACTTCAGTGATATACAAATAGGAATGATCCTTTCAGAGAGTTTACATTTCAGTCACATTTCCCCAGCCCTAACCACTTTCCTGATGAAAACAAAAAAATCCATATTTGAAGATATCACAGAACCATGTCCTGAAATCATTGGCTTCTTACAGCTCCAACCTCACTGCAGAAGAGATAGGTATGAAAATTAGCATGCTTGGGGAATCATCTTCACAATTAAAATGACATCCCTCAAGATGATATGGTATAGGCAGCAAACCGGTTGAACTCTCCCAATATTCCCCTCCAAACAACTTTACAATAACTCCTCAAATCAAATTTTGGAGTGACAGAGTCAATAAAAGGTCTGAGTGAGACATTTTTCCAGCCAAATATAACTCAGGAGGTAGGCAGGAGAGGTCTGTGACATTTGAGTGGGGCCATGTCTGGAGTATCAGCAGTGGATGCTGGAAGTGGCTGTGAGAGCAGCAGCAGCAATAGCAACTTCAGGAGCACTTAGCCCAGAGATGCAGTTCTGGGTCACAGTTTCAGGACTGAGAGGAATGCTTGGTCAGTCATAAGGGAGAGGGGCCCTAGTCACAGTTCTAAGATAGAGAGGAGCAATAGCACTTGTGGCTATAGGACAGCAGGGGGCTTGGTCATAGATCCAAAGCCAAGAAGAGCTCCAGCTCTTGTGGTAAAGACCAGAGCACAGAGTAGGAAAGCAATTACACACCTCTCCCTGGATTATACCACCTTGGAACCCCAAAAACCTGCAGACCCCCAGAACTAGATCTGGAAACAAAAGCACAAAGAGCCTGAAGCTTGGGAAAGTGTCTCCCCATACCCAGGTGAGCAGATCCCAACTTTAACATAAAGTTCAAAGTCAAGAAAAAGGCAGGGAAAATGAGGGAAAAAAAAGAACTTGACCACAACAAGCTAAAATGGTGGCAAGGAAGACCAAGACATAAACACAGAAAACAGTGGGGAAACAAGTACAAGCAAAACCTCTAACAAAAATGCTAATTGGACCCAAGGCCAGCATAAATTCCTGGAAGGGTTAAAGAAAGAGATGAGTGATAGAGGAAAAATTAGGAAAAGAAATTAGAGTGATGCAAGAAAATTAAGAAAAGATTTTTTTTAAAAAAAAGACGTGCAAAGATGCTGAAGAAAATAACACCTTGAAAAAAAACTGACCTAATGGTAAAAGAAGCACAAACACTCACTGAAGAAAATAATTCCTAAAAAATTAGAATTGGGCAGGTGGAAACTACTAACTTCATGAAGCATTAATAAACAATAGAACAAAGTTAAAAGAGTAAAAAAAAAGAAGAAAATTGAAATATCTCATCAGGAAAACAACAATTCACCTGGAAAATATATCAAGGAGAGATAATTTAAAAATTATTGTACTATCTGAAAGCCATGAACAAAAAAGAGCCTAGACATCATATATCAAAAAGTTATCAAGGAAAATTGCCCCTGTATCTTGGATCCACAGAGGTCAAATAGAATGAAAGAATGCACCCATCACTTTCTGAAAGAGATATTAAAGTTAAAATTCCCAAGAATATTATAATCAAATTCCAGAGCACCCCAATCAAAAAGAAAATATTGTAAGCAGCCAGAAATAAACAATTCAAATATTGTGGAGACATAGTTAGGATAACATGAGATTTAGCAGCTTCCACATTAAAGAAGTGGAGGTATTGGAATATGATATTCTGGAAGGCAAAAAAGCTAGGATTATAATCAAGAATAACCTACCAAGAAAAACTGAGTATAATCCACCAGGGAAAAAATGGATATTTAATGCAATGGAGGACTTTTGAACATTCCTGATGAAAAGACCAGAGCTGAATTTAAAAACTGACATTTAAAAATAAGACTCAAAAGAAGTATAAAAAGTTAAACATGAAAGAGTAATCATAAGAGATTCAATGGAGTTAAATTGCATATACACACACATACACACACTCACACATATAAACACACACACATACACACCCAAACACACAAACATATATATATATACACATACATATATACATGCACACACACATATATATGTATGAAGATGATATATGTAATTCCTAACTCCTAAGAATTTTGTCATTATTATGGAAGTTAGGACTCTACATTGACAGAGGGCATGGGTGTGAGTCAATTATTTTGTAATGATCTCCCCCCCAAAAAAATGAAATTAAGAATGCACTGGGAAAGGGGGAAAGAAAAGGTAGAATGTAAATTTTTTTTCTAAAAAACTAGGCTTACAAGGAAGAGCTTTTCATACTAGAGAGGGAAGTAGGAGGGGTAGTGGCACAATGTTTGAGCCTCCCTCTCATCAGAATTGTTTCAAAGAGAGAAGAATGTATGTGTGTGTGTGTGTGTGTGTGTGCATGTACGTGTGTGTATGTATGTTTGTATTTGTACATACACACACTCAGTTGGGTATAGAAATCTATATTACCAAATAGGGAAATAGGAGTGGAAGGAGTTAAGAGAGAAAATGGGGAAACATGATGAAAGGGAGGGCAGATTAAGGGAGTCAGTGGTCAGAAGCAAAACAAACTTTGAGGAGGGACAAGATAAAAAGAGAGAGAAAAGGATAAATAGAATAAAATAGGATGGAGGGAAATGAATAGTTAATAATTATAACTATGAATGTAGATGAAATGAGCTCCCCTATAAAATGTAAGCAGGTAGCAAAAAACAGAATCCAACAATATGTTGTTTCCAAGAAACATGCTTGAAACAGAAAAAAAGAAGAAAAAAAACCTAACAAACAAAAAAAATCTACTATCCTTCAGCTGAAGTGAAAAAAAAGTCAGGGACAGTAATCATGTTCTCAGACAAAATAAAAGCAAAAATAGACCTAAATAAAGGAGATAATCAGGGAAACTACATTTTGCTAAAAAGTATCATAAACAATGAAGTATTATCAAAAAATAAAATTTAAAACAAGTTTCTCTAGTAAAGGCCTAATTTCTTAAAGATAAAAGGAACTGAGTCAAATTTATGAAAAATAAGAGCCATTTCCCATTTGATAAGTGGTCAAAGAATATAAAGAGGTAGTTTTCAGAAGAAGAAATCAAAGCTATCTTCACTTACATAAAAATGGTCTAAATCACTATTGATTAGAGAAATGCAAATTAAAACAACTCTGAAGTACCATCTCACACCTATCAGAAATGACAAATGCTGGAAGATATAAGGAAAAATAGGCATACTACTAAATTTTTGGTGGAGATGTGAACTGGTCCAATCATTCTGAAGAACAATTTAGAACTATGCTCAAAGGACTATAAACCTGTGCTTACTCTTTTTTTTAATCTTTTTTTTTAAATTAATGTATTTTGAATTATCAACAATCACTTTTCTAAGCTTCTGAGCTTCAAGTTTTTCTCCCTCTACCTCCCCACCTCTGTCCCCAAGGTGGCACACAATCTGATATAGGCTATATATATACATTCCTATTAAACATATTTTCACATTAGTGATGTTGTAAGTAAGAATTAGAGCCAATAGGAGGAACCACCAGAAAGAGGAAACAAAGGACAACAGAAGAAAAAAATTGTAAATATTATGCTTCGATCTGCATTTAAACTCCATAGTTCTTTCTTCTTTGTGGATAGCATTTTCCATCATGAGACCTTTGGAGATGTCTTAGATCTTTGTATTGCTGAGAAGGGCTAAGTCTATCAATATTAGTCATCACACAGCGTGACTGTTAGTATGTACAATGTTCTCCAGGTTCTGCTCACTTCACTAATTCATCATTTCTTATAGCACAATAGTATTCCATCACATTCATATACTACAACTTGTTCAGCCATTCCGCAATTGATGGACATCCTCTCAATTTCCAATTCTTTGCCCCCACAAAAAGAGCTGTTATAAATATTTTTGTACATGTGGGTCCTTTTCCCATTTGTATAACCTCTCTAGGATAGCCCTAGAAGTGCTATTGCTGGGTCAAAGGTCATGCACATTTTTATAGCCCTTTGGACATAGTTCCAAATTGCTTTAAAATGTTGGGTCATTTCACAACTCCACCAACAATGCATTAGTGTTCCAATTTTCTCACATCTTCTCTAACATTTGTAATTTTCCTGTTTTGTCGTGTTGGCCACTGTGCTTACTCTTTGACCCAGCTTTACCACTATTAGGTGTGGACCCCAACATGATCAAAGAAAAGGGAAAAAGATCTATATAGAGTGTATTATTTACAGCAGCTCTATTATTTGTAGTTAGTGGCAAAAAGTTGTAATTGAGGGAACATTCATCAGTGAAGGAATGGCTGAACAAATTGTAGCATATTATTGTGATGGAGTACTTACTATTGTGCTATAAGAAATGATGAAGTGTAAGTGGTGTTGTTTGGGGTAGGAGCCAAGATGGTGGAGTAAAAGCAGTGACTTGCTTGAGCTGTGCCCCAAACCCCTCCAAATATCTGTTAAAAAAATGACCCTAAACAGATTCTAGAATAACAGAATCCACAAAAAGACAGCAAAACAAATTTCCAGCCCAAGACAACTTGGATGACTGATGGGAAAAGTCTACTATGCTAGGAGAGGAGCACAATTCAGCATGGGCTGTTCAGGCAAAGATGGGGCCCCAGCAAAGCTGGAACAGGCCTCAGGGGATTGAATCATGGGCAGCTGTGATGGTTTCCAGACTTCTCAACCCACAAATGCCAAAGACAACTTAAAAGGTCAGTAGGAACAATTTTTCCTCTACTTCTCTTACTTGCTTCTCAGAATCCTTTTTCTTGTGGTCACTAATAGAGGTAGAGGAAAAATTGGGAAGAGAAATGAGAATGATGCAAGAAAATCATGAAAAATGAGTCAACAGCTTGCTAAAGGAGACCCAAAAATACTAAAGAAAATAAAACCTTAAAAAATGGACTAACCCAAACGGCAAAAGAGGTCCAAAAAGCCCATAAAGAGAAGAATGTGTTAAAAAGAAGAATTGGCCAAATGGAAAAGGAGGTCCAAAAGCTCACTAAAGAAAATATTTCCTTAAAAATTAGAATGGAGCAAATGGAAGCTAATGACTCTATAGGAAATCAAGAAATTACAAAACAAAACAATAAGAAAGAAAAAATAGAAGACTGTGAAATATCTCATTGGAAAAACAACTGACCTGGAAAATAGATCTGGGAGAGGTAATTTAAAAATTATTAAATTACCAGAAAGTCATGATCAAAAAAGAGCCTAGATATCATCTTTTAAGAAATTATCAAGGAAAACTGTCCTGATATTCCAGAACCAGAGAGTAAAATAGAAATTGAAAGAATCCACCAAGCATCTGCTGAAAGAGATCCCAAAAGGAAAACTCTCAGGAATATTATAGCCAAATTCCAGAATTCCCAGGTCAAGGAGAAAATATTGCAAGTAGCCAGAAAGAAACAATTCAAGCATTTTGCAAACACAATCCAGATAATACAAGATTTAGTAGCTTCTATAAGGTATTGGAGAGCTTGGAATATGATATTCCAGAGGTCAAAGGAGTTAGGATTGCAACTAAGAGTCACCTACCCAGCAAAACTGAGTATCCATCCTTCGGGGGGAAAATGGACATTCAATGAAATAGAGGACTTTCAAGTATTCTTGATGAAAAAAACCAGAGCTGAATAGAAAATTTAACTTTCAAATACAAGACTCAAGAGAAGCATAAAAAGGTTAACAGGAAAGAGAAATCATAAGGGACTTATTAAAGTTGAACTGTTTACATTCCTGCATGGAAAGATGTTATTTGTAACTCATGAGACCTTTCTCAGTATTAGGGTAGTTGGAGGGAATATATAAATATATATACATGTATATACATAAATATACATATATATATATATATACATACATACATACATACATACAGAGAGAGAGAAAGAGAGAGAGAGAGAACACGGGGTGAGTTGAATATGAGGGCTGGGATCTAAAAAATAAAATTGAAAGGTGAGAGAGGATTGTACTAGGAGAAGGAGAAAGGGAAAAATAGAGTGAATGGGGTAAATTATCTCACATAAAAGAGGCCAAAAAAAGCTCTTACAGTGGAGGGGAAGAGGTAGGAGGTGAGAGGGAATAAGTGAACCTTACTCTTTTCAGATTTGGCTTAAGGAGGAAATAACATAAACACTCAGTTGGGTACAGAAATCTATCTTACCCTACAGGATACTGGGGGGAAAGGGATAAGAGAGGGGGAAATGATAGAAGGAAGGGAAGATTGGAGGGGTTATCAGAAGCAAATACTTTTGGGGAGGGACAGGGTCAAAGGAGAAATAGAATAAACAGGGGGGTAGATAGGATGGAGGGAAATATAATTAGTCTTTCACAACATGACTATTATGGAAGTGTTTTACATGACTACACATGTATAACCTATATTAAATTGCTTGCCTTCTCAATGAAGGTGGGTAGGGAGGGGGGAAGGGGTAGAATTTGGATCTCAAAGTTTTAAAAATGATTGTTAAAAATTGTTTTTACATGCAACTGGGAAATAAGATATATAGCCAATGGGGTATAGAAATCTATCCTGCCCTATAGGAAAATAGAAGAAAGGAATAAGAAAAAGGGGGTGATAGAAGAGAGGGCAGGTTGAGGGAAAGGGTATTCCAAATGCATGCCATCACGGGGTGGTGGGAAGGGAGATATGGGGAGAAAAATTTGAACCTGAAAATCTTATGGAAGTGAATGTTGAAATTAGTTAATTAATTAATTAATAAAAAATAAATGATGACGTGGGTGGTTTCAGAAAAATACATGGTGAGAACTAAATGAACTGACATAAAGTGAAGTGAGCAAAACTGGGAGGTCCTTGTGACGGTCACAGCAATGTTGTAATGATAAACAGTGAGAGACTTGGCTACTTTGATCAATACAGTGATTTAAAACAATTTCCAAGGATTCATGATGAAAAACACTTTCCACCTCCAGAGAGAGAACTGGTGATCTCTGACTGCAAATTGAAATATAATTTTCTCATTTTTTGTATGATATGGCTAACATGGAAATATGTTTTGCATTATTTCATATGTATGATTGATATAATATTTCTTGCCTTCTCAGTGGTTGGGGGAAGAATGGGAGGAAGGTAGAGAATTTGTAACTCAAAATGTAAGAGCAAAATAATCTTAAAAATAAATAATAATTTTTGAAAATCTTTATTGAAGTAGACAAGATAAAGAAATGAGAAAGGAATGGAAATAGATGCTCAATTCAATCCTAGGATATTTAACTCAGTGAATTGTCCAGTGTTCCTGAAATTCCACCTGAGAGATATTGATTGTTATGACTACCAAAAATGTCTGGCCAACTCACAAATAGCATACTAGACTGACAAGTGGACAACTCCTTTCAAGTCCTAGTGCCTATAACATTTTATATGATATTAGACAAGGCTTTTAGTTTTCTCATTTGTCAAGAAGTTAGAATAAGTAATCTCTAATTGTTCTTATGCCTCTAAAATTCAGTTGGAAAATTCATATTTATTCCTCAAGAGAATAGAGTTTCTTGAGTACAGGGATTATTATTGTCTCTGTACAGTCATTACCTAGCACAGTACCTGGCACATAGGAGGCTCTCAATACATGCTAGTTGATGAATGATTGAGTGCCTGAAGAGTTATGACTATGGCATTATCATTCTTATGTCTGAGATTTGGGTCCAAATGCTCCAAAATAATGACTTCAAATTCCCTGAAACCAAGAAGAGCCTGAGAAAATGTTCTTTTACAGGAATATCATGGGTTCATTTGACGATGCAGAACATTCACTGCCTGGAAATGATCATTAGGAAGTTAATGGTGTTGCAGATGTGTCAGGAGTTAATGATCTGTCTGGACTACATACCTGGTGACTTTGACATTGGGATTAGAAGCACAAGAAAGAAAGGAAACCAGGAGGCTTCTAGCCATAACTAGATTAACTTCCTTTGTTTCTTGAGTTTTACTCACTTTGGAGAAAAAGTAATCTCAGAGCCAGAAAATCTAGGGACTTATTCCAGGTCAAGAGTCATGAAGTCAGCCTAGGAAATTAGTGACCTAGCTCTCATAAATGTGGTCCCAGGCAAAGGTCTTAGGTTTTAGCTAGTCTATGCATTCTCCTAGAAACTTTCTCATTTTCCCTACTGAAAACAACTATAATCTTGGCGGGGGAGAATTATGAAAGATTTATGCCAGAAAAGTTTTTGAAGTTCATACAGGATTTAGCAGGAAATGAAACATACAGGGTGAATTACTCTGTTTGGGGCTTGGTCCTGATGCTTTGTTCTTACCTTTCCCATTATAGCTACATAATTTAGAGAATAGTAAACAGGATACCTATTGTGGCTGGAGCTGACTTTCTGGGGAAGGAACCCTGACTTAATCCCTTTAGGAAAATTACATAGTTCTGATAAGTTATTAGCTTCATCATGATGTTAACCATTTGAAAGAAAAAGGTGCTTGGCTCAGATGCCCTCTGGAGTGAGTTCAATCAGATTTTAAGAACCATTCATTGGTCAGTGGGCTAAAGATGGAAACTTTTACGGACAGGACAGTGTTAGAACTACAAGGGGCCTTAGAGATCATCTCATGCGGTGTTTCCCAGCTGACAGATGGCAGCAAATTTTTACCAAGCCACAAAACTGAGCAATTATTATTATGAGCAATAAAAACCAATAGCAATTAGCTAATTATTATTGGCAGAGGTTCTTAATTCTTAAAACAAGCTTAAAGATCACTATCCTGCTTTGCCCCTCCTACCTGAAAAATATTTATATCTAAGGCAAGCATACCTTGGAGAGGGAAGAAAGGAGACTCTGGAAAAATAAATAGATCTTCACTTTTCTATGCCACTGAAGAAAGAAGACTAGGAAAAGAGGAAGCACACCCCAGATTTAACGTTCACTATGGGAGACAGGTCTTTGTAAGGGAGAAGCTTGAGATGAGGGGGAGGGAGGCAGGAACAGCTATGAGAATAGCACACCCTGAATCATGGTATCAGGACTCTCTAAATTTTCTGCCCTGGGACAAAGCCCCAGTGGCCTTGCTTTAGTTATTAGCTATACTTCCCACCCTCCCCCACTTTTTCCAGTTTCAAATCCCTCCCACCCCATTCCTCAAGATATCTTTTTTTAAGGGAAAAAATATATATGTATTTTTTTCTGTTCTACAGTATGGTTTGGAATGGGAGACTTTTCTGTTAATAAAAATAATGGTAACTAATATTTATACATAAATTTAAGGTTTACAAAACACTTAGCATACATTACCTCATTAGAGATAGTATTGTGGATAAAGTTATAGATTTGGAGTCAGGAAGACGAGAGTTAAAATTTGGTTTCAGATGCCTACTAACTGGGTGACCCTCAGCAAGTTACTTAATGTCTGTTTGCCTTAGTTTCCTCAACTGTAAAATGGGGATAATAGCAAGGTCTATCCTCGGGGTTCTTGTGAGGATCGAATGATAAAATATTTTTAAAGGTGCTTAGTATATTGCAGGCTTTATGTAAATGCTTATTTACCTTCATTTAATATTCACAATAACCCTGAAAAGTAGGTGTTATTCTTATCCAGATAAGGAAAATGAGGCAGAAAATGATTAAGTGACTTACTCAGAGTAACATAACCAGTAAGTTTCTGAGGCAGGATTTGAACTCAATTCTTCTTGATTCCAGACCCAGCACCGTATCTGCTAGTCCACTTAGCTGCTAAATTCCTCATTTCAATCATTTGCCTAAGGTCTCAGAACTATACTCTTTCCACTGCACCAAACTGCCTTTTTCACTTAGCTTTACTTATTTATTTGCCATTTACTTATTTATCTTATTTTATTCATTCAGTTAACTGTTTCTACATTCACTTGTTCATTTGATTCTTTATCCATTCATTCATCTGACAAGTATACAACATTGTCCATCACACTGCTTATTAGTGACAAAGTCAAGAATAGTGCCTACTTCTTCTAAGTCCCCTTTCGATAGTGATGAAATTATCCAAATGTGCCAGTGAAAAATTGTAGCAATTATAAAATAAACATGATGTTTGGAAGATTCTTAAAGAGTATAAAATGTCTCACTCATACATAAGTCCTCACCTACCAGTAAGCATATTCTCTTTCATAGCATTTATTTGTTTTTAATTTAATTTAATTTTAAATTTATGAAATCAAACAAGCATTTCCATAATATAGTACAACAGCAACAACAAAAAGATTATTGTACATGAAACTGCATATCCACTATGTACAATTTGTTATTCCTTTCAAATATACAACAAAATGACCATGTAAATTTCTCCCCCTCCAAGAGATGGCTATCATTAAACACAAATATATATGTGTGTATGTTTATGTGTGTGTGTGTGTGTGTGTGTGTGTAAAATTACATTATACATACTTCTGTCTATTGGTTCTTTCTCTGGATGCAGATAGCATCTTTCTTCAAGTGTCCTTTATGGTTAATTTGGGTATTTATAATAGACAAAATAACTTATTCACTCAAAGTCATTCTTAAAATATTATTACTATATACAATGTTCCCTTGGTTCTGCTCATTTCACTCTTCATTATTTTGTACAAGTCTTTCCATGTTTTTTTTTCTAAAATCATTCAGCTCATCATTTCTTATAGCAAAGAGGCATTCCATCACAATTATATACCACAATTTGTTCAGCCATTCCCCAATTGATAGGCATCCCTATAATTTCCAGTTCTTTGCCACCACAAAGAAAGATGCTATGAACATTTTAGAACATATAGGTTTTTTTCCTTTTTCCCTAATCATCTTTGGAAATAGACCAAGTAGTGATATTGGTGGGTCAAAGGGTATAGGTAGTTTGATAACTTTTTGAGCATAATTCCAGATTGCTCTCCAAAATGGTTGGATCAATTTTCTCATCTGTAAAATTATCTGGACAAGGAAATGGCAAACTACTCCCAAAAGAAAACCCCAAATGGATGCTATTATTATCCCCATTTTACAGTTGATCAAACTGAGGCAGACAAAGGTTAAGTGACTTGCTCACACAGCTAACAAGTATCTGAGGTCATGTCTTCCCGACTCCAGATATGGCACTCTATCCACTATGCCACCCAGCTTCCCTAAATGAGATGAGCCAAACAGTTGTCTTCATCTACCCCACAAGAATGAGACCTTCATCCAGAAGTCTTCATTAAGTTCTAGGAATTCCATGTTGTAATGTTGGGTTGATTACAAGTTGATAGTAAAGATGGAGTCTAAAGACAATCTGGGTTGATGACCTGTATCTCAAAGAAAAAAAAAACAGGCCTTCAAGATTCAAGTGAAGTCAGAAGGAAGAATGTTTTATTGTTTTTATTACTATGCCATTTCATTAAATGCCTTTGTTTTTAAAGAATTGCATCAATAATAATATTGCAACAGTAAGAATAATAGCTAGCATTTATATAACACATTTAACATTTGTAAATAGCTTTATATGTGTGTATGTATGTATGTCTAATCTCATTTGATGTTTATAATAATCTTCTCAAAAATTGTTCTATTATCCCCATTTTAAAGTTGAGGAAATTAAGGTTGAATATATTAACTGACTTGCCCAAGGTCATATAGCTAGTAATTATCTGAGACGGAGTCTGAACTCAGGTTCTCTTTATTCCATGTTTGACGCTGTATCTACCATGCTTCCTTGGTGCCTCACATCTTTTGATTAACTAATAAACGAAAACACATCAATGGGGGCTCGTAAGCTCTACTTTTGAGTGAATTGTGACTCTAAGAGCAACTTGCCCCCGGGTTGACTCTTCCGGGGCTGTCTCAAATGCTATGTTAATTTTTGCTACCACCAGTTTAGTAGAATGCGAGGAAAACTGCACTGTGCGAGATGAGATAGGATACAACCATCTTCTTGATCCATACTTGGAACATATCCTTGAAATGTCCCTGCTTGTCACCAAGGCTTCCACGAGTAGGAGCTGATCACACCATCCACTTAAGGAAACCAAGTAAATGAAGGAAAAAGACTGACTGAGACAGGGAATGGAGAAATGTGCCTACTGATACCTGGGTGTTAGAGGTGAATCTTCTCTCTCTTTGTGTTGTCATTGTGGTGTACGATTATGTTATGGATATTTCTGACAGTTCGAGATCATGGCTTATCATGAGTTCACACAAGGATTAGAAGAGTGAATGATGATGATGGATGCAGCCTAGAGTTGGCCACCTGATTTACACCAATTGATCTTACTCCAACTTCCAGTACTTAAAGAAAGGTACCTGATGGTGAACATTATACATATGTGGCAATCACTAAGACATTACATGACTTCAGACAAGCCTCACTTTTCCATAATTATTTCCCCTTCTTCAAAACCTGACCTTATCTATCTTACAGGATTTCTATGGGGAATGAAATGAGACAGCAAATGAAAACAAGGCTATATTTATGAGCATGCTGAATTTGCAATCAGAAGTTCTGGGCTTAAAACTGGCTATGCTATCTGTGAAATGTTAGATAGAGCTCTTCTCTTTGGATGTCAGTTTATTGTGAAATGAAGGAGTTTGCCAGAAGACCTCCAGGTTACTTTTTAATTCTAAAATCCTTCCATCTTCTATCGATATACATCTAGATTTGCAATTCAGCAATTCTTATCTCTGACTCTTGTAATAGAGATCTCCTTCTAAGGTTCAGTTTAGGTGAATGTTAGAAGAAGCTTTCCCTGATTTCCCCAGCTGTTGGGGCTTTTTTCTTCTTTATATTTCTTTGTAGTACCTTTTATATACTTTGTATTTATTTATCTGTTTCCACATAGTCTTTCTTCAACAGAAATGTAAACAAGTAGTTTTTTGGTTATATCTCTGTATAACCAACACCTACCCCAGTGCCTTGTGTGTAATAGAAGTGTAATAAATGTTGATTATGTTATATTGGAACTACTTTGGAAAATTAGAAGCATTTTAGAAATAATAGATGGCATTTATTAATTCCTCCAAAGACATGCAAGTATAGCATGCTGTCCATTGAAGGAAGCATAACACACTGTTTATTCAAACCTTGCAATCCCATTGGCTCCTTTCACTGAAGTGGGAAAGAAACATGTTGACACTAATATTTTTGATGTATTAAAGTGAAAGAGATGCAACACACTTGGGCTTCCAACAGGTTTCATGGAAACTCCACTGACTCTTGGAAGGGCTCCAAGTCACAAGAGTCATACTTCAGCTCAAAGGAAGATGATCAAAGGAGTTTTCTTTTTGGTTGAATTCTCATGGTTCTCCAAGTTTTGAATGAAAACTTTAATTAGGAGCCACACCACTCCTACACTGCTACACTCCTACTCTCCTACACTCCTACACTCCTACAAAAGAGATTATCCTTTGTAGATAGAGACTTCCTCCCTATCCCAAATAATGTCAAAGATCTATTCAGGAACACTCTGGGTCCCAGCAGCCAGTGCCATTCTTGACCGGTCACTCCTCCTTCCCAGTTCCATCTTAAAAGGGCTGTGTCCTTTGGGCTGAGATTAGAAGTAGCCCAAGCCTGGGCCTTGATGTCTATATAATTTAGGAACTTTCCATGAATAGGACTAAAGAGATTTTCCTGCTGTCCTGAATAAGATTATTATTCCTCTGGAGTGTAATAATAACAGTAACAGTAATAAATGGATTACATTTGTATAGTACGTTAAAGTTGAAGAAGTGTTTTATACACATTATCTCATTTGATCCTCACCATGACCCAGTGAGGTCATGTTATTTATTATCCCTATCCTACAGATGAAGAAACTGATTCAGAGAGAAGTTGTGACTTTGTTCTCCCTTTGATGATGATCATTACATAGAAACAAAGAATTTCAGTTAGAAGGAATCTCTAATGCTGTCTAGTCCAATTTATAACCTCGACAAGAATCCCTTCTATAGAAATATCTTTTAAGTGGTGATAATTTTTCAAGTGATGGTGAACTCATTCTATGGTCACTGTGTGACCCTGGGCAAATCATTTAACCTCCGTTTCCTCGACTGTACAATATGGATGATAACAGATCCTATTCTACCTTCCAGAGTTGTGAAGATCAAATGAACTAATATGTGCAAAGTGCTTGGAGTATAGGCCCTTAATAAATAACTTTTTCCATTCCCCCTGAAGCAAGCAACTCAGTCCACTTGTCTTTCATTCTACTTAAAGTCAAGAATAGGTAGGTTGTTTCACTAGCACCATGGAGGTGGCACATAGGTAGACAGTTTACAACCTTCTAACCATCCCTTCCTCAGATCTTTTTTTCCCCTTTTCTCTCTCTCTTTCCTATCTTTCACATTCTCTCCTCCTCCATTTTCTTTTCTTCATCTTTTTCTTTCCTTCCTTTTCTGTGATTCGCTCTTCTTTTCTCACTTGAAAGGCTATATCCTATTATTATAATGAAAGGAGCACAAGGGTCAAATGCACTATACTATGTTCTTTTGAACATTAAATTTGGAATTAGAAGACTTGGGATCTACCACTACCTACCAGTGTGATCTTGGGGAAGTCAACATAATGCTCTCTGTGTGTGATATTTCATCTCCCACGCCCCATTAGTTCCATGCATTGATCTGGAAAACAAATGTATTTGGATTTAATGCCAATGAATATTTTGATGTAATTAAGTGAAAGAGATGAAACATCGGACAGGTAGCCTTTGCTAGGCTGTCTCCATATTTGTTCTACCTGATTTGTGTAGTCATCCCTTGACATCTGAGGGTTTTGCATTGATCATTTTGGTTGTTATTGGGTGGACCATAGATAATTAAATATAATTTTTTATTTGTAGCATACTATGGAAAATTACAGATGACTGTGCATAGGTAAAGAGAATTTTAAAAAAATAAGTCATAAATGCATAAATACTGTGTATTATTAATCTATTTTATCATTTACTTCCATAAGTAAACATATATAAATTTATTAAAAACAGCTAAATTTTGTTAAAAGTTTCAATGTGCTAAAGAACTATAGGCTATGCATTCTCTTTGGGAATACATCTTCTTTGTCCCTCTACCATCCAGACTCAATTACATGATTTTCTTCCACAGTGATCATTTTGTGCTTTTGTGCTTTTCATTGAAGAAGGAAATTCATGAAGCTGGTATTGCAGCTGTACTTGTGGCTATGAAGACTCTTTATAGTGTGCTAGATACTAATCTCTCTTGCATAGAAAGAGCAACTTTTTAATGGATATAGTGTTTTGTTTTTCTTGGTTTTTATATTAAATTAATATAAGAATTTTTAAAAATAAAGGCTTGGAGTGGGGCATGGAGATATTTGAGGTTTTTCACTTTTGTGGGGATCCTATGCCCCTAATCCCCATGAATGTTGAGGGACAACTGTATTTCTAAAAATAATTGAGCTCTTTTTAAGGCTCACTTCAAAGGCCACCTCCTACAAAAGGCCTTTTCTGATTCCACAGTATGTCTATTGTGGCTGTTGGGGTGGAGCCAAGATGGTGGAGTAAAAGCAGTGATTTGCTTGAGCACTCCTCCAAACCCCTCCAAATACCTATAAAAAATGGCTCTAAACAAATTCTAGAGCAGCAGAATCCACAAAAAGACAGAGTGAAACAAATTTCCAGCCCAAGATAACCTGGGTGGTTGATTAGAAAGTTCTATCATGCTGTGTTGACAAAGAAACACAGTTCAGCTTGGGCATGCAGGCAAAGACCAGGCTTCAGTGAACTTGGAGCATGCCTCAGAGGACTGAATAACACACAGCTGTGGCAGTTTCCAGACCTCTCAACCCACAAACGCCAAAGACAACTTAGAAGGTCAGTAGGAAAAGTCTATGACTATAGTGAGAGAGAAAATTAGTCCCAGTCCCAGTTCTGGCATAGCCCTGGGGTGGCAGCTGCTTCTGGAGCTTCTAGCCCACAGACTGAGGGAGAATTGAGTGGCTGATCAGAGGGGGATTGCAGGGATCTCTTTGCTTGTGCTATGGCAGGATTCTCTTGCTTTGCCTGTGCTTAGATCTGGGTTACAGTTCTGGGTGGCAATACTTGGGCAAGGAGGAGTGCTGGTGTGTTGGAACTTATAGTGGTGGTGGAGAGGGAATCCTCTTCACAGTTCCAAGGCAGAAAAGAATGCTTGTGGTCACTCATGGACTACAGCAAGGCTTGGAAAGGAGTAAACACCTCTCCTTTGATCATACCACCTTGGAAGAACTGAAAACTTACAGGTCCCTAGAAATATCTCTGAAAACAACTGCACAAAACCCCTGAAACTTGGGGCAGTATACCCTCCACACTAGAAGCAGACGCTTACCTTAACAAAGAGCTTGAAACTCAAGTAATTGGCTAGGATCATGAGCAAACTGCACAAAAAAAGTCAAACCATAGAATCTTTCTTTGGTGACAAAGAAGATCAAAACATACAACCATAAGACAACAAAGTCAAAGCTCCTATATCCAAAGCCTCCAAGAAAAATATGAATCATTCCCACACCATGAAAGAACTCAAAAGGGATTTTGAGAAGCAAATAAGAGAAGTAGAGGGAAAGGGAAGAGAAATGAGAATGATGCAAGAAAATCATGAAAAATGAGTCAACAACTTACTAAAGGAGACCCAAAAAAATACTGAGGAAAATAAAAACCTTAAAACATAGCCTAACCCATATGGCAAAAGAGATCCAAAAAGTCAATGAGGAGAAGAATGCCTTAAAAAGCAGAATTGGTCAAATGGAGGTCCAAAAGCTCACTGAACAAAATACTTCCTTAAAAATTAGATTGAAGCAATTGGAAGCTAGTGACTTTATGAGAAATCAAGACATTGTAAAACAAAACCAAAAGAATGAAAAAATAGAAGACAATGTGAAATATCTCATTGAAAAAACAACTGACCTGGAAAATAGATTCAGGAGAGATAATTTAAAAATTATTGAACTATCTGAAAGCCATGGTCAAAAAAAGACCAGACATTATTTTTCAAGAAATCACTGAGGAAAACTGCCCTGATATTCTAGAACCAGAGGGTAAAATTGAAATTGAAAGAATCCATTGATCACCTCCTGAAAGAGATCCCCAAAGGAAAACTCCTAGGAATATTATAGCCAAATTCTAGAGTTCCCAGGTCAAGGAGAAAATATTGCAAGCAGCCAGAAAGAAACAATTCAAGTATTGTGGAAACAATCCAGATAACACAAGATTTAGCTGCTTCTACATTAAGGGATTGGAGGGCTTGGGATATTCTGGAGGTCAAAGGAGAGAGGATTACAACCAAGAATCACCTACCCAGCAAAACTGAGTATAATCCTTCATGGGGAAAAATGGATATTCAATGAAATAGAGGACTTTCAAGTATTCTTGATGAAAAGACCAGAGCTGAATAGAAAATTAGACTTTCCAATACAAGACCCAAGAGAAGCATGAAGAGGTAAACAGGAAAAGGAAATCATAAAGGGACTTATTAAAGTTGAACTGTTTACATTCCTGCATGGAAAGATGATATTTATTACTCATGAGACCTTTCTCAGTATTAGGGTAGTTGGAGGGGAAAAAATTATATGTGTAGATAGATTGATAAATAGAAGGCACAAGGTGAGTTGAAGATGAATGGGTGATAACTGGAGAATAAAATTAAGTAGTGAGAGAGAATTATACTGGGAGAAATAGAAAGGGAGAGGTGGAATGGGGTAAATTATCTCACATAAAGCAAACAAGAAAAGACTTTTACAGTGGAGGGGAAGTGGGGGAAGGTGAGGGAATGAATGAATCTTATTTTCATCAGATTTGGCTTAAGGAGGGGAAAACATACACACTCAATTGTGTATGGAAAGCTATCTTACCCTACAGGAAAATAGGGAGGAAGGGGATAAGACAGCAGGGAGATGATAGAGGGGAGGGTAGATTGGGGAAGGAGGTAAGTAGAAGCAAACACTTCTGAAGAAGGACAGGGTCAAAAGAGAGAATAGAATAAATGGAGGGAGGGGTGGAAACAGGATGAAGGGAAATATAGTTAATTTTCCACAGCATGACTACTCTAGAAGTGTTTTGCATGACTACACAAGTTTAATCTGTATCAAGTTGCTTGCCTTCTCAATGAGAGTGGGTGGGGAAGGAGAAAGGGAGAAAATTTGGAACCCAAAGTTTTAAAAACAAATGTTAAAAAATTGTTTTTACATGAAACTGGGAAATAAGGTACACAGGCAATGGGGTATAGAAACCTATCCTGCATTACAGGAAAATAGAAGAGGAAGGGGATAAGAGAAGGAGGGGGAGATAGAAGGGAGGACAGATTAGAGGAAAAGGTATTCAGAATGCACACTATCTTGGGGTTGGGTGAGGGACGAGATGGGGAGAAAATTTGGAACTCGAAATCTTGTGGAAGTGAATGTTGAAAACTAAAAATAAATTAATGAATCTTAAAAATAATTGTGGCTGTTTATTCTGTTGATCAGAGTTCTTAAGTCTTTCAAAGTTGTTTGTTTTTATGATGTTGTTGGTAGTATATAAATTGTTCTACTTCTTTGGATTTTATATATATCAGTTCATACAAATTTTCTCAGGTTTCTCTAAAATTGTACACTTAGTCATTTCTTATATCACAATAGCATTCCATTAAAACTTTTATATATTTTGTATTTATTTATCCATATACATGTTGTTTCTCTTCAGTAAAAAATGAGTTCCTTAATGGCAGAGATTGTCTCATTTTTTTTTTGTCTGTAACCTTAAGTCAGTAAAACTCAAGGCATATAATAGGTAATTAATCAATGCTTAAAGTTAATAGAATTAAAATCACTTCTGCCCTCTGATATCTCTTTCCTCCTCTACAAAATCATAAGTTTACAATAGATGACCTCTAAAAAAAAGTCCCTTAAAAAAACAATTTATGAAATGCCTATTACAAGGTGCATGATTCTAGGCACTGTCCAAGTTACAAAGAAGTGTCATTGACAAAGGGCACACAGGAAGGGCACCCATTGATTAGTTGCAATCTCTGTCAGCCTATCCCCTATACACCACCTTCTACATCAATGATTCCACAGATCGATGTCAGTATTTCAGTATACACAAGCACTGCTCTGGGTGCCAGGCATGCAAACACAAAAAACAAAATCAGAAACAATTCTTGCTCCTAAACAGGTTGTTGTTGTTTATTCTTCATTTTTGAATAGGAAAAATGACATCACCAGTGATTTAAGTGAGCCAAAGTTGCACAAAGTCATCAGCCTCACATACTCTTCCAGAGTCAAAGACGTCCAATGGCAAAACCAAAGTCAAAATGACTAGTGATGGCTTGGGATACAGTGGATGACCTTGGCTGTTGGATGACTGGCCATGCACTCCACATGAACTGCGTCAGCCCCCTTCGTGGCTGTTGGAACAAATAGTTTTCATCTACTCATTCAATCAGAAGTCTTCACATGTTTGGGGTAGACATCCCCCTAACTCATCGATAGATCTGAGGCTTATCAGTTACTGTCAATCTAATTTAGCCTGTCTGCCAAGATAGTTTTACTGGGATGTGGCTGCTGCACATGCTACAGCTTCTTGGAGCTGCATGGGAGAGTTGGATGAAGGTGGACAAGGAGTGTGGATAAACAACCTGGAAAAGGGCTTGACAAACTCCCCCACACAGAGGTCTATTCCTCCTGGAACACACCATATCTCATGTAAACAAACATGTTAACGAAAATTAATTTAAGAAGGGAGGAAGAACACTTACCACTAGGGATGTGGGGATTTAAGAATAACACCTGAACCTGGACTTGAAGGATTCTGAAAGTAGAGATGTAACAGATGTGCATTCCTGGAAATGCTTATGGCAATGTAGAGAGCTGATGCAATGTCAAATTTGAAGAAAGGATAGTAGGCTAGTTTGGTTAGAATGTAGAGTGCTTTAAGGGAATGAATGAAGAAAAGAATGAATGAATGCATAAGTTCTTCTTAAACATATCTTATCATGCCAAGTATTGTGTTAAATTCTGGATACCCATACAAAAGTGAAGACTGTTCCTGCCATCAAGTAGCTTACATCCTAATGGTGGGTAGAGAACATTTTCGAAAGTTTATGGAGATGATGAGAGAATGACTCATCTTTTCCAGGAGCAATAACAACATCAATTTCATTGTGGCTCCAGAACTAGAAAGGAGAAGTGTGAGGCAGGTAAGATTGCTCACTGAGACAAAGCAGCAAGATAGCTGATAAGAAGATGGCAAAGGTTGAGAGAGGTTATAGTTGGGCCTAGACACAGTCTGACTTGAGGCATTCTCCCATGCTTAGAGTGGCAGTTCTGAAAGTGAAAGGGTTAAGTACTGCAGAGCACATTTTCTGTAAAATAATACTAGAAAAGTTAGTTATAGCAAAGGCAGAGGTGGTGCTAGGTGCTTAAAGTCAAACTAAAGAGAATTTTATCCCAAAAGTAATGGAATCCCCAAAGCTGTTCAAGTGACATGGTCAGAACTGTGCCTTAGGAGAATTATTTAGTTGAGAGTGGATGATGGATTGGAGAGGAAAAATAGATCCAGCACCACAAGACCTTGTCTTGTCACCTGAAATGAAAAGAATTTTCACAGGTATTTCCATGAACCAATCAAACCAAGATCATTTTAATCTCTATTAAGCAGAGTCGGTTTGCATGAAGTTGGAGTAGCCTGAAATGTGGAGCTAAGAGTAAAAGTTATAATTATACTTTGATAATTATACATTATTGTAAAGCTTCATATAAAGTGTAATTAAAGAAAGAGTGGGGAATCCCACCATTTCCCTTTCTTATTCTTTTTTCCCAGCTCCTACACTGAGCAATCCAGTTATCTCCTCTAGGCCAAAATGTCCCATCTGTATCCTGTGGGTGGCTCCCTATTGAAACCAAAGGCCTGAAATAATTGCCTCTAGCAATCATCAGTGGGTGGTTACACCTTTTACCATCTGAGGACTGGTAAACCAGCTGAGGTTGACATCTATACTTAAGGATAATATTAATGGAAGATACCTTTACATTTTTTTTAAAGTAACTTCATTCAATCCATTCTGACTGAAGACTCTGAATATATAAGCGCCAATGTTTCCAAGTATCTAATGGCCTTCCTTTAACCTCATCAGGGATGAGTTTGGAAAGCTTTCTCTGAATACCGGGCTAAACTAATATGAAAAGTTAATTGCTTTCTTGAGGAGGATAGAGAAAGGTAGAACCCCCAGTTCAGTACACATCACTATATGTTAGAGTTGTTTTTGATGATGTGGAGGAGAGGGAGGAGGCAAGAGAGGGGAAGTTTGCTCTGGATTTGTGACTTCATTGGTGTATAAAACTCTAGGTATTGGAATTCTTTCCATGGATACAGACTGGCAATTCTTCTATAATCTGTAGTCTTAAAGGTTATAAGTTGGATCAGCCACTGAGAGGTCAAGTAACTTGCCTGTAATGACACAGTCATAATGTGTCAAAGGCAAAATCTGAACCAATGTCTTCCTAACTCTAAGGCTAGCTTTCTAACGACTAGTCATGTTGCTTCACAATGGTACTACAAATAACGGGCTTTTATAAAGCACTTCAAATTTTCCAAAATCATGTCTGACTATTCCTTTTTCAGGGCAGCCAGGTGGTACAGCAGATAGAGTGCCAAGCCCAAAGTCAGGAAAACTCATCTTCACAAGCTCAAATCTGGCTTTAGATACTTACCAACTGTGTGACCCTGAGCAAGTCACTTAACTCTGTTTGCCTCAGTTCCTCTTACGTAAAATGAACTGGACAAGGAAATGACAAATTGCTCCTGTATCTTTGCCAAGAAAACCCTAATTTGGGTCACAAAGAGTCAAAACAACTGAACAATAACAACAACAAAAGATGAATTTTTAGATGGGCTATGCAGCATTTGAAATTGGGATTGTCTTACAAAATCAGGGATGTGGATTGTCACTGATCTCACAAGATAAAATATATAAGGCACTTGGGGAAGTATGCTTTGGATTTGTGACTTCATTGGTGTATAAAACTGTAGGTGTTGGAATTCTCTCCATTGATATAGACTGTAAATTCACCTAGAATTTACAGTCTTAGAGATTATAGATTGGATCACCCACTGAGAGGTCAAATTTCTGAGTTCAAATTGAGCTCTTGGGGAGAAACACACATGTAACCAGGGCTCAAAGTCCATTTGCATAAAACTATTTTCAAGGTTGGTGGACATTAATTACTCAAAGCCAACATGTAGAGAGACTGACACTTTGATTGAGTATCTATTCCCAGCTTAGCAGGTTGAAAATTTTGGGGAAATCTCTCCTTGGGGGTCAACTTTTTCCCAGAGTCTTTCTCTCCCTTTAGGGAGAGGTCTCTGAAGGGACTCTGAAAACACATTTCTTCACACTTAAAGCTGAAAGCCAAAAGATCAGGATTTCTCTTCTTTCAAGTTCTAACCAACTCTACCCTTTACATCCATATCTACCAGTGAGAAGTCTTATGCAAATGGACTTTGAACCTCTGGTAACATACACACAGAAAATTGTAGTGGACAGAATGCTGAACTTGGGGTCAGAGGACATCAGTTATAATACCTGCTCTGCTACCACTGGGCAGTTAGGTGTATCAGTGGGTGGAGCACTAGGCCTGGAATTCTCTTCATGAGTTCAATTCTGACCTCAGACACTTAGCTGTGTGACCTTGGGTAAGTCACTTAACTCTACCTAAGTTCTTCATTTGTAAAATGAGCTGGAGAAAGAAATGGCAAACTGCTCCAATATCTTTGTCAAAAAAAAATCTTAAATGGGGTCACAAAGAGTTGGACATGACTAAAAATGACTAAACAACAACAACAAATATCCCTTCCAACTCCAGATCTTTGATCCTATTTACAAAGTAATTTCTAGGTGACAGACACTAGCAACTGGGGTCTGGAAGGTGTTAACATAAGCTTTCCTAGAAGAGGTGGTATTTGAACTGAGCTTTTGAAGAAAGTGATTCCAGGATTCCACAGCAATGGAGCTATACAGGTTATACATGGGTGAGAATAAAATGGCCTGCATTTCTATAGTATTTTAAGGTTTTCAAAGTGTGTTCCTCTTAAGAACCCTATAAGGGAAATAGTTCCAAGTATTGGTTATTATCATCTTCCTTTCAGAAAGACAAAAAATCAAAATTGTAAAGGACTTATCCAGAGTAACAGATTATAGGTATAAAAGTTGGAATTTAAATTTAGTTCTCTTATGACTCCAGATCCAATGTTCTTTGCACCGTACCATATGACAGTGAGCTGAAAGATAATGTAGTGGAACATCATGGTTTTAATTTAGTACTATTCAAGAATTGCAAACAAAGTAGATGCCTATCAATTGGGGAATGGCTAAACAAATTATGGTATATAAATGTAAAATGGAATACTACTATGCTATTAGAAATGGTATCTGTGATGAGTACAGAGAAGCATGGAAAGATCTATATGAACTGATGCAGAGTGGAGTAAGCAGAGCCAAGAAAACAATCTACATAGTGATTACAACAATGTAAATGGAAAGAACAATGATATAGCAAAAAATCAAAAGTTAATACAACAAAATTATAAATATCAAGTGAGACTCAAATGAAAAGAAATGAGAAGACACCCCTTCCAATCTACCCCTTCATAGAGGTGGGAAGTCCAGAAATGTTACACATTGCACATATTTGGGGACTTTTTTCAACGTATCAATCAGTTGTGCTGACTTTTTTTCCTGTCAAGAAAAGTGCTGTCATATGGGATGACTCTCAGTAAAGGAGAGAGGGAAGAATACATGGGACACTATGCTGATGTAAAAAACAGAAAATACTATACGCCCAAAAAGTATTTGCCTCCCAAACCAACTAAATTGTCTATATCCTTTGATCCAATAATACCACTACTAGGTCTATACCCCAAAGAAAGAGGATAAGGACCTATATGCATAAAAATTTATATAGGAATTCTTTTTGTGTTGGCAAAGAACTAGAAACCAAAGAGGCTCCCATCAATTGAGAAATGGCTAAACAAAGTATGATATATGGATGTAATCAAATATTATTGTGCCAATGTAGTTTCAGAGAAACTTGGGAAGACTTATGTGAAATAATACAAAGTGAAGTGAGCAGAACCAGTGGAGTAATTAATGCAATAACAATATTGTTAAGACAAATAATTCTGAGGTATTAGCTAAGAAATAGAGTGGTGAATCAGTGGAATAGATTAGGTACACAAGACACAGTAGTCAATGACTACAGTAATCTACTCTTTGATAAACCCAAAGACCCCAGTTTCTGGGATAAGAACTCATTATTTTACAAAAACTGCTGGGAAAACTGGAAAAGACAGAAACTAGGCATAGACCAAAATCTTACACCATATACCAAAATAAAGTCAAAATGGGTACACAATTTAGACGTAAAGGCTTATACTATAAGCAAATTGGGGGAGCAAGGAATAGTTTACCTGTCAGATTTATAGAGAACAGAAGAATTTATAACCAAACAAGAGATATAGAACATTATGATACGCAAAATGGATTATTTTTTATTACATTAAATCGAAAAGTTTTTGCACAAACAAGATTTTTGCAACCAAAATTAGGAAGGAAGCAGAAAATTGGGAAAGAACTTTTACAACCAGTGTATCTGATAAGAGCCTCATTTCTAAAATATATAGAGAACTAAGTCAAATTTATAAAAATATAAGTCATTCCCCAATTGATAAGTGGTCAATGGATATGAACAGGAAATTTTCAGATGAAGAAATTAAAGCTATATAATCATATGAAAAAATGCTCTAAATTGATATTGATTAGAGAAATGCAAATCAAAACAACTCTGAGGTACCACATCACACCTATCAGGTTGGCTAACATGACAAAACAGGAGAATGATAAATGTTGGAAAAGATGTGGGAAAATTGAAACATTAATGCATTGTTGGTGGAGTTGTGAAACGATCCAACCATTTTAGAGAGCAATTTGGAACTATGCCCAAAGGGCTATAAAAATGTGCATACCCTTCGTTCCAGCAATAACTTCTAGGGCTGTATCCCAAAGAGATCATACAAATGGGAAAAGGACCCACATGTACAAATAATATGTACAGCATATTTCTCTTTCTGTGGTGGAAAAGAATTGGAAATTGAGGGGATGCCCTTCAATTGGTGAATGGCTGAACAAGTTGTGGTATATGAATGTAATGGAATACTATCGTGCTATAAGAAATGATGAACAAGCAGACTTCAGAAAAACCTGGAAAGACTTGCATGGACTGATGCTGACTGAGATGAGCAGAACCAGGAGAAAGTTGTGTACAGTAACAGCCATGTTGTACAGTGACTAACTTTGATAAATATAGCTCTTCTCAGCAATGCAAGGATCTAAGACATCTCCAAAAGTCTTAAGGTGGAAAATACTATCTACATCCAGAGAAAGAACTGTGGAGTTTGAACGCAGATAGAAGCACACTATTTAATTTTTTTTTTCTTCTGTTTGGTTTTGTTTCTTCTTTCTTGTGGCTCTTCCTATTGGTTTTAATTATTCTTTACAACAAGACTAAGGTGAAAATATGTTTAATAGGAATGTATATGTAGAACCTATATTAGATTGCACACCCTCTTGGGGAGGGAGATGGGAGGGAGGGGGAGAAAATTTAAAACTCAAATGTTTATGGAAGTGATAGTTGAAAATGAAAAATAATTAATTAAAAAATAGGGGGGAAAAAAGACTAACAATTTTGAGACTTAAGGACTCTGATCCATGATTCCTAGGGACCAATAATGAAACATACTTCCCAATTCCTAACCAAGAGGTGATACTCAGGGCACAGAATGAGACATGATCATTTTTGAACAAGGACAATGTGGGAAATTTCATTTTCTTGACTATGAATATTTTTGTAAAGAATTTTTATCTTTTTTTTGAATTGTGGAAAGGGAGTGAGAAAGAGAATTTGAAAAAAAACCCATAGTTTTATAGGGGTGTTTGGCTATGAAATATTACCAATGTTATTAGGAAACAATGCTGGTCAGTACAATGTTAGATATGATATAATATCATTCTGTCTTGTCCTCATAAACATAATAATGTCTCAGCATAATAAATAAAAAATAAATTTATTTAAAACAACAACAACAAAAAAGAAAATGTCCCAGTATTTGTAATATTTTGACAACATTCACAACTTAGACAAAAGAATATAGTAGAAAGAATGCTGGATCTAGAATTAGGAAATCTGAGGTTCAAATCTTGTCTTCAATACTACTTGTGAAAACTGGACAATTCACAACCTCTCTGAACTTTATTTCCCTAACCTTTGAAATGAAAGTCAATGTACCTCACATTGCTAAATAAAGCTGGAAAAACACCACAGAAATGTGAACTATTATAATTAAGTCAATCAAGCATTGAAATAAATATGCATATGTCACTAAAGAATGAGTACCACACAGGATGATGAATCACAGACTAAAGAAACATTGGGGTTACTCATGAAAATGCATACATATTATTTACATCATACCTACTTAGTGGATGCCTGTGCTGCTAGTGTGATAGCCTGTGGTACTGCCAATGTGTTTGAAAAAACTAAGAATAAACAATTATTAAGTAGATTGAGTACTTCGAACAAGAAGTCAAACAATATATTATCAATGTTAATGACTGAAAAATGGCAAAGCAAATAATATATTAGCATGATATTTTATATTTCTTCATAGGCAAATTTTCTTCTATTAAATGTATCATAGAATGCCAGATTGGAAAAAAAAAAAAAAAAAAAAACTCCTAAAATAATCTAGTTCAGCCTGTGCCAGAACAGGCAATCTCTTTACATTGTCCTCCATGAGTGATTGCCTAACCTCTCCTTCAAGTCTTTCTAGGTGGAGGAATCAACCACCTCTAAAAGCAACCCATTCTAGATTTGGATAGTTCTATTTGTGAAGAAGTTCTTCCTGGTATTAAACCTGCATTTTTCTCTTTGCAGTGTGTTTTACTCTGAATGGCCTACAGCAGGGGTGGGGAACCTGTGGCCTTAAAGCCACACGCAGCCTTCTAGGTCCTTGGGTGCAGCCTTTGGACTGAGTCCAAGTTTTACAGAACAAATCCTTTTATTAAGAGGATTTGTTCTGTGAAGTTTGGGTTCAGTCAAAGGGCCTCACTTGAGGACCTAGAGGGCCACATGAGGCCTCAAGGCCACAGATTCCCCACCCCTGGACTAGTAGAACAAGAGAAATCTTTCATGAAACAACCTTGTCAGTACTTAAAGCAGTTATACCTTCTTCTATGTTAAATGTAATTTAAATGTTTCATTAAATGATGTAAATGGGTGATTTAACTGATATTTCTAAAGAATTTTCATACAAGTAAATTCACAAGTCAGAAGAAAAAAAAACTTTTTCAGACCACATGACTTGATTTTTGATTTAGAACCTATGGACACTGAAAGCCCTTGCCAACCTCTGTATGACTGAAGGCCAAACACAACCTCCTTAAATCTCAGTTGCCTCATTTGTAAAATGGGGTTCATTACAAAGGAAGGTCACTTGCAGCTCTGTTATTAAAATTTCTACATGAAAATATAGTTTATAGCTTCTTGTGAACATATTATTATATTCTAACCAATTGAATGGATTTAACACAAGCTGATGGTATCATTTAGACATTTCTCACTATACTGGCTGCAACATTTACTGCCACTGACATAGGGAAGGAATTGCAAAGTACATCTTTGATTGGTATCCGTTCTAGGTACAATGCTTTCAATTTAGGTCACTGTCACCAAGCGTTGTTGATACCTTACGGGGTGTCAGCAAAATATTTTTCTTCCATATGCAGCCAGTTTACTCTTAAAACATATTGCGTACACATACACATCAGAATATTTATTAATGCTGACTACAAACTAAGTGCCTATGTTTCCACGTTAACAAAGAAAGAAAAGCAGCAGAAGCAAGACTTTTCAAAATATGCATGTAAGGTACATTATGACTTCGTCAAATTATGAAAGATCTGTGAATTCATTGATGGGGATAATTCTTCCAATAGTGCAGCTCACCATGCCTCTGTGTCCTAGTCAATAATTTCATTAATTGTTGTGCCCCACCCCCAAAACAATATTGGCCAGCAGCTTAGTGATTCAATTCAATCCAGTCCAATCCAATCCTATAAACACTTAAAAATTACCTACTATGTGCAAGGAGATACCAAGAGAAAAAGAAAATGGTCCCTGCCTTCAAAGAGTTTATAGTCTACTAGAACAAGAGTTTTCATACTTAGCTAATCTGATTCTTAGACAGTAGTCACATAATTCATCACCAGGTCTATACTTGGAATCTATGCAGGCTATGAAAATTTTCCAGAAGCTTGGTTTCCCTAAATTTGACTAAGAACATTTTGTTATCCATCCCAATACTCTGATGAAGTTTAGAAGCAGAACCCAGCACAATATGATAGAAAAAGCACTATTCTTAGAATCAAAAGACCTGGATTTGACCCCTAATTTTAATACCTTTTAGCTGTATGACCACTGACAAGATACTTTACTTGCCAAAGCCTCAGTTTCCCCATCTGCAAAATGAGCATCATAATACTTCCATTGCCTATCTCACAGTGTGGTCATGAATAAAGCACTCTATAAAGTAAATTACAGTGATTAACTTAATAAAAGCCTCCTTTTGTTTTGATGGACAGCCAATGCAGATAAAATACTCAGAAAAATTAAGGGCCTAAGATAAATCCAGCTTAAGGATTAGCATAAAAGTTATTTCCTGTCTGTTATATTAGACTTCAAATAGTAGAGAGACTCAGGGTCACAGTATTGTTATTGTTGTTCAGTCACATCCAACTCTTCCTGACCCCAGTTGGGAATTTTTTTGGCAAAGATGTTGGAGTGGTTTGCCATTTGCTTCCCCAGCTCATTTTATAGATGAGGAACTGAAGCAAACAAGATCACTAAAAGTGACTGACTAACAAGTGTTTAAGGTCAGATTTAAACTCATGAAGTTGAGTCTCCCTGACTCCAGGCCCAGTAATCTATCCATTGTACTGCCTAACTGTCTCTCCACAGCATCAGAGCTCCAAAGATAAAGGGGATCAAATAAACTCTACATTCAAGTATGGGGAAAGAAGAGGAGGAATCTGATTCTTTGACAGATTTTCTTGCCTTCACTCATATTGCTTGTTGACAGGCATTATACAATAGTATCAAGAGAGTTAGAATGAAATCCAGTAAAGGTAAGAGAGATCTAAGTTCATATCCTGATTCTTTCACTTACTAGCTCTGTGGCTATAGGTAGGTCATTCTTTGGACCTTTGTTATCATGCCCCTCTGTTAAGGCTTTGATCAAATAAGCTACTATACTACTGTAGGTGAACTTGTTGGCAAATCATGAAAATATAGATAATGTGTGTGTGTGTGTGTGTGTATACACATGCACACATACGTAGATGATGATGATGATGATGATATGATGGGCACCTATGGCTAGAGTACTGGGCCTGGAGTCAGGAAAACTTATCTTCCTAAGTTCAAATCTGGCCTCAGACAGTTACTAACTGTGTGACCCTGGGTGAGTCATTTAATTCTGTTTGCCTCAGTTCCTCATCTGTAAAATGAATTGGAGAATGAAATGTCAAATCCCTCCAGTATCTGTGCCAAGAAGACCCCAAATGGGGTCACAAAGAGTAGGACATGACTGAAAATATATTATTTTGCAGATAAGAATTTATATATATATACATATTCATCTTTTGTTTGTTATTATTTGTGTAACAATCGAGATAATGATATTTTGGTCAAATAATCGCCGAAGTGGAGGGGATCTTAGAGGTCATCACCTCACTTTATAACAGAGGAATCAGAAGTCCGGAGGGGAAGTTATCCGAAAGGACTGAGCTATCAGGAGGCAGAAAAGACTAGAACCTGGATCTCCAGGCAATAAGGTTAGTACACTTTTTATTACACTGCGTACACTGTCAGGTATTTTGTCAAATACTTAACTGTTTTTAAATTCATTCCAGTAGAATATAATCTCCTCGAGGGCAGGGCATTTTTTGTTTATTTGTCTGTTTCCCATGTATGAATTCTGAGGAAGTTTGTTCTTGTGAGGTTTTCAGACCAGGAATTTGTCTTTTATATGAACAAATTTTACCTCATATAAAAAAAGGCATTTAATTTTAGACATGGAGAGGAGGTGGAGGTGGAGAGAGAGCTTGATGAGTGAGGGGAAAAGGAAAAGGAGGCAAGGAGACTTTGGGATTGATGTCAGAAAAGAACACAACTAAAGCTTCAAGGATTAGGATAAATCTTCAGGAAAAGTAGAGGGTCTGGGTGAGACATCATCGAATCCATGACAGGAAGAGGAAGGTATTCAATGATCAGGTAATAGACATTCCCCAGATCTGACACCCAAATTCTGCTAGGCTCTCATCACTCCTTGGTTTGCAGGAGGTACAGGTGGTTCGGTTCAATTTTTAAAAATGTCCATCCACAATGTGGTGGAAGGTCAGGTGTTTTATTGGTAGAGGAAGCATCTCTCTCAGAGACATTTGAATGATCTCTCACCTTTGATGTCACAAGCAGGTAGTCATCAATTAGTGAAGACGCTGGCAGTTTCCATCAAGAAAAGCTCTACATAATTGCAGATATAGGAGCTCCAGAGAAGGGTCAGTATAAGAGTAATAAGAAGAGGAAGAACAGAGAAAGCCAGAAAGGAAGCAGGGCTGTCTCTAGCAGAGACAGCTAGAAACTAAAGAAAACAAACGGACTTGGAGGAGGAGGGAATTAATCCAAGTATTTCCTTCAGTTTTGCCAATGTGACTTACTATTAACCCTGTAACTGCATTCAACATGTCATACAAGGTAAACACTTGGGTGACCTGAGAATACCCTGTCTCAGAAAGTTCACAAATTACCAGCAATATATGATAGAGTGAATTGATTAGACCTTTGCAACCTTTCTAATGCATTGCTATGATCATGTCACTTAATAGATAGTATTTATACAGGTTTAAGGTTTGTAAAACTCTTTATAAATATTTACTCATTTTATATTTTCAATGACCCCAGGAGGTAGTTGTTATTATCCCTATTTTACAGATAAAAAAAAAAAAACTAAGGCAGACAAACGTTAAATGACTTGCCTAGAGTCATATAACTAGTAGATGTCCGAGGCTAGATTTGAAATCAGGTCTTCCTGACTCCAAGCCTAGCACTCAGTCCCCAGACCACCTAGCCACCCCTACTTCTTTGGTTTCCCATTGCCTATCAAATAAAATGAAAAGTCCTAACTCTGATGTTCTGGGCCCTGAACAATCTGGCTTCAATATACTTTTAGTGCAGTGCCTGGCACGTACTAGGTGCTTAATAAATGTTGATTGAATTGAATTTTCCAGGATTGTTTAACACAACGCTCTCCTTTACATAATCTACATTCCAGACAAAGTTAACTAGCCCCTGTTCTCTTCTCTTACTCTGCTCTTTATGTAAACTGTGCCTTTGTCCTTTCTGTTCTCCAATCCAACTATGGTCAGTGGAAGCCATTGTCAAGGGTATTTTGGCAGAGGAACACTTCCTGACTCCGCTTTTGGGAGAATGGACAGAAATGATAATCTATAACTACACCTATTTTGATCTACCCGAGCTGTTTCAGGGCTCCACTTTCTTTTGAGATCCCTGAGTCTTCTTCCCATGTCCTTTTCTCACCTAGAAGCAGAGAAGAGAAGACTGAAGAAAGCCCAAAGTCTCCTTGTTCAAAACAACCTATCTCCTGGGATATAAAGAGACTAGCTTATAAATTTTAGGCTAAGGCAAGAGTCCCAGTTCTACCTGATTTCTTTTCTTTGGAAAGTTAGAAAGCTTAAAATACTGATTATTAATAAAATTCGTAAAGGCTGACTCCCCCAGGCTACTTTTTGATCACCAGGCTGGGAATGAGTTTTCCCAACTGGATGAATTCTGTGTAATCAGTTATCTACTGGATTTCCTCTTCTTTCACACTCTCTGTAGCAAAGATACTAACTCAGGACACAGTTTAAATTATGTTATAAGTATCTAGAAAATTGTAATGAAAAATACAACCAGCAAACAAATTTTAAAAAGCAGAGAAAACCTTAATGATAGACAATGCCTCCCAAGGCCTGTGTCAGTAAAGTAGAATAGAGCAACAGAGTGGAACAAATTCATCATCGTTTCAGCAGTTTCTCCAAGTAGTCATAATATGGTCACTCTCTTCTATATTTTCTTAATAAGACCAGAAGCAAAGGAAATTGAAAGGCTCCAGACACTACAAGACTCATAGTCATTTTTCCTGTAAAGCATCCCCCATCTGTTGCTCAGCGTTACTGCTTCAATTGCCACTCTGTGCATCTCCTTTCTTTAGATTCCCTCTGAATCTCTCTCCACACCTTTCTCAGGGCAGTATAAAATTACTGCTATAGCAGAAAAACTCCGTTCTCCAGTTCTAAACCTTTGATAGCATTATTTCTTCCCAAGCTGTGAAAAACTCCAACTCCCGGGGTCTTTTGCCATCTGTGCAAAGCAGCTTGTTTTTCAGTCGTTTTCAGTCACGTCCGACTCTTCATGACCTCATTTGGGGTTTTCTTGGCAGAGATACTGGAGTGGTTTGCCATTTCCTTCTCCAACTCATTTTATAGGTGAGGAACTGAGGCAAACGAGGTTAAGTGACTTGTCCAGGGTCACAGAGCTCATAAGTGTCTGAGGCCAGATTTGAACTCATTAAGATAAGTCTTTTTGACTCCAGGTCTGGCACTTTATCCACTGTGCCACCCAACTGCCTGCAAAGCAATTAGCTGAAGTCATTTGTGAATGGCTATTCCAACTAGTAAAATGGGTTCTGCTCCATCTTACTTAGTAAAATTGTTTCTTTCATTCAAGACCTAACCCTAGTGCTAGCTCCTTCATAAAGACCTCCATTAGTCCTTTAAGCTAGACCTGATAACTAAATATCAGGGGATAGAAAAAAGAGAATTAGATTTGAAATCATAGGATCTGAATTCAAATCCTAGTTCTATCATTTACTACCTCATGGACAGTGACCTCATTTGGAAAATTAGGGGAGTAGTTTAAATTATCACTGACGTCTCTTCCAATTCTAAACCTATGGTTTCCCCTTCCCCATTTCCTTACAGTACTTTGCCTGTTCTCTCCCTTGAAAACTTTCTGCTGGTTTATGGGTAGCTAAGTGTGAATATTTTATATCAATAAAAAAATTCTGTGCTGTCCAATGAAGAGCCCTCTGAAGTCTCTTCCAAAGCAGAAATTCTATGATTCTGTGAAAGCACCTACCACTCCTCTTTCCTGTAATCTCTTATGCCATGTTCATACCTTCCTTAGCCCACCTGCCTCAAAAAACAAACAAACAAACAAACAAAACAGGAACCCTATAATCATCAAATTCTTACTGTGGCAACATGATACAGTATTAAAAGTATTGAATTAGGAGCAAGAAGGCTTAGGTTGTCATTTTAGTCCATGAGTTCCCAAGCTCTACTTGTCTCTATGCTCCTTGACTTTCAGTTAACCTTCTCATACCCATTCAATGTGAAAGGAAGTAAATTCTTGATTTTACCATTCATATGCACATAATAAAATATATTACTTATTTTTTCATAAAGCATTATTTGGTACATAAAAATTTTTATCATAAAAATTCAATGTTTATCAGAACAAAGTCAAATAAATTAGTGAGACGCTTGAGTCAGTTTCTTGTCAACCAACAGTTTTATTCTTGGCACATTTTATTTTTTTCTTTTTTTTCCCTTTTCTTTTCTTTTTTTTTATTTTTAACATGTGTTTTTAAAACTTTAGATTACAAATTTTCTCCCTTCCTCCCTCCTCATCCGCCCTCACTGAAAAGGCAAGCATCTCAATACAGGTTATAGATGTGTAGTCATGCAAAACACTTCCATAGTAGTCATGTTGTGAAAAACTAAGTATATTTCCCTTCATCCTATCCTACCCCCCATTTATTCTATTCTTTCTTTTGACCCTGTCCCTCCTCAGAATTGTTTGCTTTTGATTATCCCCTCCCCCAATCTGCCCTCCCTTCTATCAACCCCCTGCTCTCTTGTCCCCTTCCCCCTTTATTTTCCTGTAGGGTAAGATAGATTTCCATACCCCACTGTGTATGTTATTCCCTCCTTAAGCCAAATCCTATGAGAATAAGATTCACTCATTCTCTCTCACCTTCCCCCATTTCCCCTCCACTGTAAAAGCCTTTTCTTGTCTGTTCCATGTGAGATAATTTACCCCATTCGACTTCTCCCTTTCTCCTTCTCCCAGTATAATCCTGTCTCACCCCTTAATTCTATTTTCAAGATATCACCCCTTCATCTGCAACTCACCCTGTGCCCTCTATCTATCTATCTATCTATCTATCTATCTATCTATCTATCTATCTATCTATCTATCTATCTATCTATCTATCTAATCTATCTATACATACATATAATTTTTTTCCCTCCCACTACCCTAATAACCTGACAAAGGACTCACGAGTTACAAATATCATTTTTCCCTGCAGGAATGTAAACAGTTCAACCTTAATAAGTCTCTTATGATTTTTCTTTCCTGTTTACCACCTCCATGTTTCACTTGAGTCTTTATTTGAAAGTCAAATTTTAGATTCAGCTCTGATCTTTTACTCAGGAATGCTTGAAAGTCCCCTATTTCATTGAATGACTATTTTTATCCTGAAGGATTATACTCAGTTTTGCTGGGTAGGTGATTCTTGGTTGTAGTCCTATCTCCTTTGCCCTCCAGGATATCATACTCCATGCCCTCCAGTCCCTTAATGCTAAATCTTGTGTTATCCTGATTGTGTTTCCACAATACTTGAATTGTTTCTTTCTGGCTGCCTGCAATATTTTCTCCTTGACCTGGGAATTCTGGAATTTGGCTACAATATTCCTAGGAGTTTTTCTTTGGGGATCTCTTTCAGGAAGTGATTGGTGGATTCTTTCAATTTCTATTTCGCCCTCTGGTTCTAAAATATCAAGGCAGTTTTCCTTGATAATTTCTTGAAAGATGATATCTAGGCTCTTTTTTTTTTGATCATGGCTTTCAGATAGTTCAATAATTTTTAAAGTCTCTCTCCTGGATCTATTTTCCAGGTCAGTTGTTTTTCCAATGAGATATTTCACATTCTCTTCTATTTTTTCATTCCTTTGGATTAGTGTTACAGTGCCTTGGTTTCTCAAATTGTCACTAGCTTCCAATTGCTCCATTCTAATTTTTAAGGAAGTATTTTCTTCAGTAAGCTTTTGGACTTCCTTTTCCATTTGGCCACTTTTGCTTTTTAGGGCATTCTCCTCATTGGCTTTTTGGACCTCTTTTGCCATTTGGGTTAGGCTATTTTTTAAGGTATTATTTTCTTCAGTATTTTTTGGGGTCTCCTTTAGCATCATTCTCAGTTTTTCCTCTACTTCTCTTACTTGCTTCTCAAAATCTTTTTTGAGTTCTTCCATGGCCTGGGACCAATTCATATTTTTCTTGGAGGCTTTGGATGTAGGAGCTTTGGCTTCATTGTCTTCTTCTGGTTGTGTGTTTTGATCTTCTTTGTCACCAAAGTAAGACAATATAGTCTGACTCTTTTTGCACTGCTTGTTCATGATCCTGGCCAATTACTTGAGTTATAAACTCTTTGTTAAGGTAGGGGTCTGTTTCCAGTGTGGAGAATGTACTGTCCCAAGTTTCAGGGGTTTTGTGTAGCTGTTTTCAGAGATACTTCTAGGAACCTGTAAATTTTCAGTTCTTCCAAGGTGCTATGATCAAGGGTGAGGTATTTACTCCTTTCCTGGCCTGTGCTCTGGTCTATGAGTGACCACAAGCACTCGTTTCTGTCTTGGAACTGTGAGGAGGATTTCCTCTCCACAGCCACTACAAGCTCCACCACGCCAGTGCTCCTGCTCACCCCAGGACCTCCACCCAAAACTGTGACCCAGATCTAAGCACAGGCAAAACAAGAGAATCTTGCACCAGCAGAGAGATCCCTACAATCCCCCTCTGATCAGCTACTTGATTCCCCTTCAGTCTGTGGGCTGGAAGCTCAGGAGGCAGCCACCACCCTGGGGCTGAGCTTGAGGACTTAGGCTGGAACCCCACCATGCTTCTGTCTCACCACTGCAGAAGCAGACTTTTTCCACTGACCTTCTAAGTTGTCTTTGGCGTTCATGGGTTGAAAAGTCTGGAAACTGCCACAGCTGTCTGCAATTCAGTCCTCTGAGGCCTGCTTCAGGTTCACTGCAGCCTGCCTGCCTACACCAAACTGCTTTCCTCTCCCAGCCTAGCATGATATACCTTTCTGATCAACCATCCAGGTTATCTTGGGCTGGAAATTTGTTTCACTCTGTTTTTTTGTGGGTTCTGCTGCTTTAGAATTTGTTTAGAGCCATTTTTTATAGGTATTTGGAGAGATTTGGGGAAGAGCTCAAGCAAGTCACTGCTTTTACTCAGCCATCTTGGCTCTGCCCCTACTATCCATTTTATTTTTTTTCAAAAGGTATCTACAAATAAAATTCACCCTCTTCTTTGTTTCTTGCTTTGGTTTTGATTGAGTGCAAAGATACCTACCATGTGCCAGGCGTTGTGCTAAAAGTTTTTTTTTTAATATTATCTCATTTTATTCTCAAAACAACCCCTAGGTAAAGGTATTATTATTCTCATCCCAATTGTACAGCTGAGGAAACTGAGGCAAAGAAGTCAAATGAATTACAAAGGGACAAATAGTTTCTAAGTGACTAAGGCTGAATTTGAACTCAGGTCTTTTGACTACAGGCCCAGCACTCTATCCATTGCACCACCTAACTGCCTCAGGCCTTAGCAGATCTCAAAATAGGACTGAAAATCCTGATTCAAAAAGAGAAGTTGTTATAAAAGAATTTAAAGTCTTATGATATATTACCACTATTATTCAATACTGTACTAGAAATGTTAGCTATAGCAATGAGAGAAGAAAAAAAGTTGAAGGAATCAGAATAAGCAATGAGAAAACAAAATTATCACTCTTTACAGATGGTATGATAGTATACTTAAAGAATCCTAGAGAATCAACTAAAAAACTAGTTGAAATTATTTACAACTTTAGCAAAGTTGCAGGATATAAAATAAACCCACATACATCTACATATTACCAAAAAAGCCCAATAGTAAGAGATAAAAATAGAAATTCCATTTAAAATAACTGTAGACAGTATAAAATACTTGGGAGTCTACCTGCCAAGACAAACCCAGGAACTATATGAGCAGTTACAAAACACTTTTCACACAAATAAAATCAGATTTAAACAATTGGAAAAATATCAGTTGCTCATGGGTAGGCCAAGCCAATAGAATAAAAATGACAATTCTATCTAAATTAATTTACTCATTCATTGCCATACCAACCAAATTACCAATAGTTAATAATGAAATTCATCTGGAAGAACAAAAGGTCAAGAATATCAAGGCAATTAGTGGAGGACAAAATATGAAGGAAAGTGGATTAGCTGTACCAGATCTCAAACTGTAGTATAAAGCAGTAATAATCAAAACTATATGGTAGTGGCTAAGAAATAGAGTGGTGGATCAGTGGGATGGATTAGGTACACAAGACACAGCATAGATATAAAGAGAGATATTATAAGAAAATTTGAAGAACATGGAATATATTATCTATCAAACTTATGGGTAGATGAACAGTTTATGAATAAACAAGAGATAGAGAGCAGTGTGCAGTATAAAATGTATAATTCAATTATACTAAATTAAAAAGGATTTTTTAATACTAATGAACTATAAGAAATGATATCAATGATCTTAGAAAAATATGGATAGATTTGCATGAAATAATGAAGAATGAAATGAGCAAAACCAAGAGAACATCATATACAATAACAACAATATTGTTTTAAGAACAACTTTGAGTGACTAAGTCATTTTGACTATTATAAATTCCCAAATTAACTGCAAAGGGAATATGAAGGAAGATGTTATCTTCATCCAGATAAAGAAATAAAAAATAGAAGTATGCCTAGAATATGTATAGAATTGTTTTACAAACACACACACGCACACACTCACATACACACACATTTGTGTCTAATGATAGCCATGTCTAAAGTGGTTGGGGGGAGAGAAGAAAAAAGAAAAAAATTGTGTGGTAACTTTATTATATGTTTAAAAAGAATAGCAAGTTGTACATAACAGATTAGCAATTTCATGTTCATTCACCTTTTTCTATTCTACTATGTTGTGGATTTTTATTTCTTAAATTCAGAATAAAATAAATTAAAAGAAAACAAAAGCACAGTAGTAAATGATCATAGTAATTTAGTCTTTGATAAAACAAAAGATTTCAGCTTTGGGGACAAGAACTTACTATTTGTCAAAATCTGCTGGGGAAACTAGAAGACAGGATGGCAGAAACTAGGTATAGAGCAACATCTTACACTATATACTAAGATAAGGTCAAAATGGGTAAATGGTTTAGACATACAGGGTGATATCGTAAACAAATTAGGAGAGCAAGGAATAGTCTATCTGTCAGACCTATAGATAAGATAAGAATTTATGACCAAACAAGAGATTATTACTAGATAAAAAATGGGCAATTTTGATTATATTAAATTTTAAAAGTTTTTGCACAAATAAAATCAATGCAACCAAGATAAGAAAGAAAGTAAAATCTGGGAAATAATTTTTACACCAAGTGTCTCTAATAAAGGCCATATATAGAGAACTGACTCAACTTTATAATACAAGTCATTCCCCCAATTGGTAAATGGTTAAAGGATATGAACAGGCAGTTTTCAGATGAAGAAATCAAAGCTATCTATAGTCATATGAAAAAATGTTCTAAATTACTATTAAGTAGAGAAATGCAAATTAAACTAACACCTTATACCTAATCTATCAGATTGGCTAATATAACAGAAAAAGAAAATAATAAACGTTGGAGAGGATGTGAGGAAATTGGTGCTGTGAACTGATCCAACCATTCTGGAGAGCAATTTGGAACAATGCCCAAAGGGGTATAAAACTGTGCATACCCTTTGATCCAGCAGTATCGCTGCTAGGTCTGTATGGCAAAGAGATATTTTTTAAGAAGAAAAGGACTTATTTGTACAAAAATATTTATAGCAGCTCTTTTATTGTGGTGGCAAAGACTTGGAAACTGAAGGGATGTCTGTCAATTGGGGAATGGCTGAATAAGTTGTGGTGTATGAATATAATGGAATACTATTTTGCTTTAAGAAATAATAAGCAAGCTTATTTCAGAAAAAACCTGGAAAGACTTACACAATCTAATGTGACATGAAGTGAGCAGAAACAGGAGAACATTGTACACAGTAGCAGCAATATTGTACAATGATCAATTATGAATGACTTAGCTATTCTCAGCAATACAATGATTCAAGACAATTCCAAAGTATTCATGCTGAAAAAATTTTATCTGCATCCAGAGAAAGAACATATGGAGTCTGAATGCAGATTTAAGCATGCTATTTTTCACTTTCTTTATTTTTTCATAGTTTTTTTTCCTTTTAATCTGTTTCTTCTTTTACAATATGACTAAATGGGACTATGTTTACATGATTGCACATATATAACCTATATCAAATTGTTTACTATCTTAAGGAAGGGGGGAAGTGTCAAAGAGAAAAAAAATGGAACTCAAAATTTTTAAAAAATGAATATTAAAAATTGTCTTTATATGTAATTGGGGAAAATAAAATATTTTATTTTTAAAGTCTTATCAGAATATTTAGTAAGAATGCTTCTCTAAGAGTGCACCAAAAATTTTGTAACTTCATTGACCAATTCCAAGTTTTTGTTAATTGGAGAAATCATTTAGTTTTTCTTTCTCTGGGTTGTTGTCATTGCTGATTTTCTATCGAGCTCAATGTGAAAAGAATTCCATATCCAAACCTCATGCATTTGGGTTTGTTCAGTAAGAACTATTCTTTCAACTACCTCTTGCAACATTTTAAAATACATTAAAATGCTCTGTTCATTCCCAACTTCTTCCTTGCCTACTCACTGTTTTATTACCAAGAAACATTTTTTTTCACTAACACTGCTGCTTTTAGAATATTTAACAAATATTCCCTATACCCCCTTGACAAACTTCTAGTATCCCTTGAAGTCAAGGGTGTGCTGTTGAATGTTTAACAATTGACTCTGGGGGGAGGAGGGAATGTACCCACAATACACTTTTAAGTTTAATCTGCATTATTAACATTTTTCCTATCTCTTTCTTAAGTCTAGGCAATCAACATAATAATAAATCAAGTATGGATATGTAACCTTTGCTGGTTTCCAAGGTGTAAATGCTCACACTAACAATTTAACAATCACTGAAGTGCTCTAGCATCCTCTTGCCTTGAGGGTATGTTCAGCAGGTTGGGAATCTTTACTTTAGCACTTTCACTGAAGGGGTAATATTCTCAAGCCACTTCTACTTATCTTCATTTCAAAATCTATAAAACGAGGATAACACTACTTGTCCAACACATCTCATATTACAGTGATGTCTGGGAAAATAATGTACAAAGTTAAATGTGGCTATAATAATTTTTTCTATTAGTTTATCTTAGGAAGTCTGAAAGTTTTTCAGTAGAGGGAATTTTCTCACTGGGAATAGTACATCATGACATTGAAATCACAAATCTGGTCAAAAAAACAAACAAAAACCTCCTTCCTATGGAAATTAAACTATCATGGACTGAAGATACAGAATCAGACATACACTTTCAGATGTAGCCATTACATAAATTTATTTTCTTTGACTATGCATATTTGTGATAAGGCTCTTGTTTTCCTTTTCTTTTTCTTTTCATTGGGATTGGGGAAGAAGGAAGGGGTAGTAAAGAGGGATGGGAGATTCAAGGTAGCTGAGAAGAGAAAAAAGAGAAAAGAGCATCATTGAAACATTTATTTAAATATAGAGAAAAGAATCAAAGAAGGGCAGAAGAATCACAGACAATCAAGAGCACTTTGAAAGTCACACATCTAATTTATTATACATTTTAAAATAAAATTAAGCTCTTCATCATAGAAATTCACAGTTTGGGGCACTATTCTTTCTATTATACATGGAAATCATTATTTTATTTGGTGTTTATTAAGCTCAGAGTAGAAAAATAAAAGGAGGAAAAATAAACTGAACTATCATTTTCAAAATTCTCTATAGGCAAGCACAGAAAAAAAAAGGATACCAATTTGGTCTACTTATAAAAGTGTTTTGGATGCTACAATCTCTCTTCCAACTTTTCAATATAGGTACTCCCTCCAATGATACACAATAATGCATCCTTCCAACTTTTGTCACGCCCTTCCATAAATCCATAACAAACGGTCCACCCAAAATTCTAGGGAGCTTTCTTTTAGATCTCTTGGCATTATATAATCACCAATGGAGAATGCAGAAGGTCCATCAGTTATGTTTTGCTCTCACTATGTGATTTTGTTGTTCAGTTCTTTCAGTTATATTCAATTCTTTGTGACCCCCTTTGGAGTTTTCTTAGCAAAGATACTGGAGTGGTTTTGCCATTTCCTTCTCTAGCTCATTTTGTAGATGAGGAAACTGAGACAAATAGGGTTAAGTGACTTGCCAAGAGTCACACAGCTAGTAAGTGTCAGGTCATATTTGAACACAGGTCTTCCTCAGTTCAGGCCTGGTGCTCTATTGACGTTTCCATCTGGCTGCTTCATGCTATGTGACTAGCCCATCTTTCTATTTTCTAGTTTTACATTCCTCTAATAACATTCTTTATTGAATTCTTGGGTAAATTTCTACATTGATAATAAGTTCCAATCCACCTTTTCCCACCATAATTTCGACATGTATAGGAAATGTCTTTTTTTGGAGGAAAGATTTTAGGTAGTAATTTACTTTCTTACGATTTACTAACAATTAAGAGCAGTGGGATTTTACATTTTCTATACCTTTCAGTAATTTGTATAATGATAAAAATGAAGTTTTCTATAGAACTTAATTTACAAAAGACTGATAGTTTCCTTCTCATTACTTTCATCAAAGGTAGTTTCTATGCTTGTGTAGATTATTTGCAAAATAATAATAGCAATAGGAAAGTAGGTTTATTGATCAATAATTGTTGGTATCTTAGATTTTGACCTACTTTTGTAATCCTCCCTGCCTTCATAAGCCTTGAGAATTTAAAAGCTTTTTATTTAAACTTACAGTTTCAAAATTCTTTGCAAGTCACATCATTTCAGTAGACCTAGAAAGGTTACGTTTAATAAAATACACAAAAAATTCAATTACTTCCTAAAGGTGAAATAGCAACAATGTGATGTTAGGTTAGGAGCTCTCAGTAATTAATGAAAATTAATTCCAAATGCAAATCTCCTAGAATGGAAATATAGCACTTGTCTATCTTCTTTTATACAATTGATGAATTTCTTTAAAATTATTTTTATGTAATAAATATCTCATCCTCCACTAATGTCCTACTTTGGTGGATGTAAGCTTAGGTTCTGGAAGACTAGTTAATTCAGTTCAACAATTCAATTTTTTAAAAATTATCAAACATTTCCTGTGTGCAGTGACCTATGTTTTTCACAAGAGTAAAAACTAGTAAATATTGAAACTAGTAAAAGATAAAAAAATTTAGATAAGCCCCAGTTCTTGTCCTCAGGAGTTCACAGTCTATTAGGGGGACAATTTGTGAACACAGGTTGATTACTAGAACAATCAAGCTCAGACTATTTTCTCCTGAGAGCGCCCATTCATGAAGGCAGTCCATAGGGAACAGCATATTCCTGAAAGGAAAAAATATTACTAATAATAATAAATGGTAAGATATCTTGACACCATTTGTAGAGAGGTGCTAAGTGTTTCCCTTTGCTTGGGAGGCATCAACAGCGATGAACTGCTAATATCATTTCCACAGAAAGCTATTTGACCACTGTATTGATAATGTGTTAAAGCAGGTCTTCTCAGATTGCTAATGTAACCACTGGATCTACCAATTAACTTGTTAACACATGCCCTTTTATATAACCAGCTAACAGGCTTTGCAGAAGACCCCCACTAGCCTACTGGAGAGAATGCTGGGCTAGGATGTGAGAGAGCTAATAGCAACAGTAATAATGGTGGAACACTATTTGTCCATGGCTGTTCAGACGCTGTCATTGCCCAAAGTAGATGTTCAGTGTCAAGGACTATGTTAACTTTTGGGCCCAAAACGCTGTGTTAACTTGACGTACCTCCACTATCAGTTGGTCAGCACATGGGACCTGGTCAGAGTTTCTCCACCAATGCTTCATTGACCTGCTGCCCTCTTGGTGACACAGGACAGTTTCCCAAGGGAAAATTGGTCTGGTGAAGGACATAGAGGAGGAAATAAGTATATAGCATCTACTTTATGCCAGGCATTGAGCATTTTATAAATTCCATTTGATCCTCACAACAAACTTTCAAAGTAAATGTTAATATTATTCCCATTTCACAGGTGAGGAAACTAAGGCAAACAAAGGTTAAGTGACTTGTCCAGGGTCACAGAGTCTGAGGTCGGATTTGAACTCAAGTCCTCCTGACTCCCAGGGTCACACTTCACCCATTGTACCACCTAGCTGAGAGTGGCCTGGAAATGAGGATACCTCTATCTCAGTCCTAGTTTTGGTAGCTGTGAAATCTTGGGTAACTGCTTTACTTTTCTGGCCCTCCTCATTTGCCTAATTGATTATACCAGATTACCTCTTCCAAGCTCTAATGCTTTAGTGCTCTTATAATCTATGTTCTGAGGTTTATTCAATGTGCTTTCTAGCGCTGACAGTCTATGGTGTAATTTCTATGTTCTAAGTTCATTCCCAAATAACCTTCTATGATTCTATTATTTCTGCAGTTTTCATCACATCGTTGTGGGAACTAAGAAGGGACAATCAGGGTTTTATTATCAGCTTTGCCACTAATTTGTTGTCTGACCTGGAAAAAAATCCTCTCTCTGCTTTAGCTTTCCACATTTGTAAAATGAAGGTCATATCTACCTTAGCTTTCCTCACAGGAATGCTATAAGTCCTCCAGTGGTTTAATTCAATAGTTTGGCTGGCAGTTATTAAATGCCTACTGTATGCTAGACCCTGGTATACAAAGATAAAAAGCAATATGGTTCTGACACTCCAAGAACCTATATTCCCCTGGGTTTGGAGGAAGGGAAATATAACGAGTTCACTAACAATTAAATGCAAAATCTACATAAAGTAGGAATGAGGTAATTCATGTAGGAGATGACACTTGAGCTAAGCCTTCAGGGAGTCAAGGATTCTGAGAGGTAGAGGAAATGAAGGAGAGCATTTCATACATGGGAGAAAGCCTTTGGAAGAGCATGGCATATTTGAATTCAATCCAACAAACTTGCATTAAGCACTTACTCTGTGCTTGCTACCCCTTCTACCCCCGACTCATGAGTCCATATGTTACTGACAAACTAAGCAACATTAATATTGATATTCCAGAAAATATTGAGAAATCCAGAGGAAGTCCACTGAAGTTTTGAGTAAGTCCTTCATGTACAAAATATTAAAATACATGAAGAAGAAGCAGACAGGATAAAAAGGCATAGATCATTTGTCATCAGGAAGGAATAATTATATTGACCAGTTCAATCCTAGCTATAGAGGTAAAAAGGATGTTAGAGGTTATCTAACATAGAGGTGGTCAGGAAGGACTAGCACCTCTGGTGTGAGGGGTGCTCATCCACCTTGGGTGTACAACTATTTCGCAACTCTCTCTTGTGGCTCCAAGAAGCTGTAGCATGCACAGTGGCCACACCCTGGAAAAACCATATTGACAGATGGGCTAACCTAACTTGAAGGGTGATAAAGTCCATCAATGAGTTAGGGGGATGGCTACTCCAAGTACGTGAAGACTTTCCCCGGTGGAATGGGTAGATAAGAGCAATTTTTTCCAATGGCCATGAAGGCGGCTGAAGGAGGTGCTGTGGAGCACTTAGACCTCGGTCAGACATCAGAGATGCAAAGTTCATCCACTGTAAATGGGCCATAGCCAGTTGTCCTGACTTTTGTCCTGACACTGGATGCTGACACTGATAACTCTGGAAGAAAGAGTGAGGCTGACAACTTTGTGGAGCTCTGCCTCACCTGAATTCAATTCACACACAAGTTAAGACTTCACTGTGAGATGTCACTGCTCCTCTTTTGAACTGAAGGACGAACAACAAGTCCAACTCCTCATGTTACAGATAAGGAATTGAGACCTAGGGGGTTAAGTGACTTGCCCAAGTTCATACAGATAGTAACGTCAGAGACAGGATTTGAACCCAATTCTTCTAGTCCCCTTTCTATGGTACCATAGTTCTGTCAACTTATCATAAAAAAAAGAATTGTCCTGCCTTACAGAATTGTGAGCTCATAGAAATATGAATTATCATGATTCTTGTTGTTATTACAGTAAATGTACTTAGGTATCAGGAGACTGGTCACTGAGCACAGTCTTTATGATTATGTGTAGAGTGCTGCTGATGTAATTCCCTATGTGGAAGAAGCTGGGAAGGCCTGCTTCTTGGAAATTTGTGTTGATGTATAAAGTGCTTTGCAGAAATTGGGATGATTCAGAGACATTCTATAATTGGTTCTGGTCTGCTTACCACATGGTGAACAAGAACCTCTTTGATTGGCTGCAGTTGCATAGCCAGAACTGAGGCTCATTCAAAAGGCAGAGGCTGATCATGACCTCTTCTTGCTTTGACACCTCTTTTCATGTAACTTCTTCCTGACTGATGGTGTCCTAATGAGAAAAGAGAGATGATGCTGTAAGGGAAGAGGCCTTGGGCACTCCCTGTCTGAGGCAGACAGGTGGTCCATGAATATAAGCCTGTTTCTTCATCTTAGCATTTATTCATTCTTTGTTAGGTAAAAGAGATTGATATATAGTTTAAGACTATGTGATTTTGAAAAGGATAGAAAAGTGAGCCGCCTAAGGTCTGGGAGTCCAAGACTCAAATCCTTGCCAGGTTTTGCATCCAGTCCAGCATAGATGCCCCCAAAGAGTGAAGGACCCAGACTAGCATTAGGTGACACAAGGACCCTTCCAACAGCAATTTCACATTTGGATGTGAACTTGCTTGAACCAATGCTATGTAGAAACTATGTTAAGTCCCAGACTACTCTCAAAGTGGTATAGGGAAGAGCATTCCCTTGAGATGGTGGTGGGGAATTATCTGTGCTTCTGCTCTTGCTACATATTTTAAATCAGTAATCCTTTATAAACACTAATTGGTGTTAATTGATTAAATGGAACTGGGGTGCTACCCACTGGTGGCTGAATTGTGAGAGAAACATAACAGCCTCAAACTAATTGCATTAGAGATAAGACACACCCCTCAGAGGTAGCTTTACTAACCAGAAGGTGAAATATGCCTGACCTTATTCTGGGATAAGGATGCCAGAGATACTGGTTATACAGCTCCAAATATTCCATAGAATCATGGCTACAGATGGAGGGAAAGAGAAAAGAAGCACTTATGTCATATTCCTAAATATTGCCGTGACCCTAGAACCAAAGCTCCACAGTTGTCATTCTCTTGGTCTTTGCCTGCAGAAAGTCTAGGCATTCGTCTGAAGAGATTCCAGCCTTCAGGCTAATAGAGTGAAGCTGCTGTGATAGTTTAGTGTTGTCTTGGGTGTGTGAGAGAAATAATCATAAGAGTAAAAGTACTGAACTCTTAGACCTGGAAACCACCAGTAGTACCACAGGAGGACTTTTTGTTTGTTTTGTTTCTTACCTTCCCCCTACCCCCATCCTCCAGCCAGACAAGGTTTTGAGTCATTTAAAGTTTCTAGCTGCTCCCATTTCTCTGATTACTGAGGTTTCCAGGCCCCCAAGACTTCCTAAGAGAGATCTTGGGTTTCCGTTTATTACAGGCATGATCCTGCTCCTTAATGATGGCACATCATTTGTGACATTGGGGGTGTGATGTTTCTGTGGAAAGAGCAATAATTCTGAAGTCAGAGGAATTGAGTTCAAATCCTGCCTCTGATCATTACTACCTATGTTGCATTGCATAAGTCATTCAGTCTCCTTGAGTCTTATCGGTAAGGAAGGAGTTAGACTAAGTATCATCTGAGGTTTCTTCCAGCTTCAGATCAATAATTCTCTAAAACATTGAGGAGCAGGGCTGTCACATATGGCTATCACTAGCCACCTTCCAATAGGGGAGCAAAATTAGAAAGGTATTCAGCTAATAACCTTTTCAGCCAAGTCAGATCTAGCCACAGCTTTCATCATTTCTTACTCCTCCTGTTCTGGTGTATGGAGTATAGAGAATCTGGAGCAGCAAAAGCTAGGATCTTGGACCAATTTGGACACATTTAATTACAGAGACACAAGTATATCTAGAAGGGTGTGCAGAGTGAGCAGTCACATACTGTATGCATTAGGTCCTACCATTGATGTTTGCCTTTCTTAACCACTCCCCTTAAGGGGAAACAAGTACATAAGCAGCCACAGTAGCAATAGTTCTGCCAAGTGTGATGATTTCCTTCTAATCAAGCCTATGAAGTGTGGAGACACCACCATGGAAGCAAGAGTCACGATGTCTAATGACCTTTCAAACTCCAAATCTTATGCTTCTTTGACTAAATACTGGGGATGGAATAATGCTCTGCAGCTTCTATCCTCGATAGTTCTCTCTGCTTCCTCACTCACCAAAAGCTTTTCTCAATGAAGAGTATATTCATAAGGAATGTAGTCATGGGCAACTCCTCTTTAACCAAGTTAACAGTTGAAGCAGGAGGTCTTTGTTCTGGCATTAAAGTTATCTCTTAGACAAATTATAAATATCTCCATTAGGACCAGATTTGAGATTTGATTCTGATGTTTATAGAGATCCTGTGTCTCCTGTATCACTGAGGATACCCCATTTTAAGGAGGTTCGAAGGTACTTATGACCCAATAAATACCCCATTGATGATAGAATGAATAATTGACCTATGTTGTGGGACTTAACCTTTAAAAGAGAGCGGAAATAGACATTATTCACTAAAGGGTGGCTATAGTGAAAGAGGAGAAGAGAAGAACTTTGTGCAGAGCATCCCTGGGGATTTGGAAATGAATGCCTCTGTTTCTGATCATAGTTCCTCTCCTCCTAGAAATCTTCATCCCAGAGAAAGTAACAGTAGAGTGGCAATGGAAAATCAGCAAAGGAATCCCTGAGCTCTGCAGAGTTTTTGGATCAAGTGCTGGAATCAAGCACCAGAGTGGGATAGAACAATGGTATAGAGGAGCAAATTTGGACTTTGTCCTTGGCACTGTGAGTTGTATGGATTGTGCAGGTCTTAGTGAGAGGTTTCAACTCTCAACTGACCCCAATGTTTTTCTCCCTTCTAGGAAGACCTAAAACAGTAACTGTATAGGTCTCTGGGAAATTGGTGACTCACTAGAAGAAAGTATTGCTTGACTCTCTAGAGACAATGAGTGCTTTCTACTACAGAGTGGGCCTCAACCAGTATTGTACTATAGATCTGCAAGTAAGTGTTGATATTCTTGGGAAAATATGTCTTGCCATAGGGAGATGGTTTATTTCTTTGGTGATTTTAAATGTTTTCTCCTTAGGGAGGTGGAGGAAACCGCAACCAGGGGGTAGTACTATAAATCTGGAGGATAGCATCAGTAGCTGGGGAATCATTGATCACCAGAGAGAAAAAAAGGGACTGGTTTTTTTTTTTTTTATTAGCTTTAGTACAAGTCTTTTACATTTTCTTTCGAGTGAAATAAAGCATATTTGATGTTTTATTAGTTTGGGTCCTTGAATCAAAGCCAAAAGTTCTTTTTCCTTCTCCGTGGACAGCAAGACAAAAGTTAGTCTTATATTCCCTTGTGATCACTTGGATGGAGGGTACAAATTACATTAAAAAATTTTAATGAGACATCAAGATTAAACCTAAACTGTGTAATGCTAGAGCTTTACCTCTAGGCCACAGGTTACATATGGATAGATCAATTGGATTTCAAATACACAAACCTCCTTTCCATTATCTGCCTTTCTTAAATCTCACTATGAATCTCAGCTTCTTTGCATGTAAAATAAAAGAGTTGATTAGATATCTAAGATCCCTTCTACCTCTAACCTTCTGTATTTCACATTCTACTATTTCATGTTCTAAAGTTTTTGTCAATTCTAATCTTCTACATTTCAAAGTCCATTCCAGCTCTAACATTCTATGTTCAAAGATGTTGTCTAGTTTTCTTATAGTATGTTCCCTGCTCTAACATACTATAGTTCATTTCACCTCCAATATTCTATGCTCCTAAGTTTTCTGCCAATTCTGTTATTGTTGTTGTTCAGTCATTTCAGTCATGTCCAACTCTTCGTGATCCCATATGGAATTTTCTTGGCAATGAAACTGGAGTGGTTTGCCATTTCCTTCTCCAACTTGTTTTACAGATGAGGAAACTGAGACAAACAGGGTTAAGTGACTTGCCCAGGGACACACAGCTGGGAAGTGTCTGAGGCTGGATTTGAACTCAGGAAGAGGAGTCCTCCTGTCTCCCTCAGTCAAGCACTCTATCCACTGTGCCACTAATATTCCAAACTCCAGTGTTAGAAAAAAAAATCCTGTGATCAAAAAGGGTTCAAATGTCATGGCTCTGTCTCTAGGGGTTCTGCAATCCTAGCACATTTAGAAGAAAATGATAGAAATCTTCCAAAGGGGTAGATTCCATTAGGAGTTTAGGTATTTACCTTCCTGACTTAGCCTCATAGAAGCATCAAGAGGTTGGGGGCAGGACAGTTGTTGGGTGGGGCTCTTAGTTGCTACAGAAACTCAATAGCTAAAGACTACAGGTGTTTCGGTGCTTGGCATCTAATGTGAACAGCTTTGAGAGAGAGAGAGAAAGAGAGAGAGAGAAAGAGAGAGAGAGAGAGAGAGAGAGAGAGAGGATGAGAGAGAGAGAGTGTGAGCACGAAAGCCGCCTAGAGCAATTATCTTTTCATTTCATTATTATTCCCAAGCTGCTGTGTCACAAATCACATTTTCCATCCTTTGGGCATGTTGATGCAGAGTTGCTGAATGCATTTAACATAATTTGACCAGCTGACTACTACAGACTGTCACTGTTAGCTATCAAGTGACTTATTAGCTATGTTACATGGACCCACACATACATACACACATCCAAACAAAGGCTCCTGCTGATGTGTGTTTCCTTTAGTAAAGGGAATTGCGAAGTTCCCTTTAATACTAAGCTCCTTTTTGATTATTTCTTGAAAGACAGTAAAACCCTTGTAGACTTTCCTGTCGACCTGCATTACAATTCAGCTCAGAGCTGGAATTGGGTGTAGCTTTGGCTGCAGGCACAAATCCAGACACTATAAGGCTTTCAAGGATAGGATTTCATTTGCAAGGCATAAAGATGGGAAAGTCTACGAGCTAATGCTGCCATCATGTGGCATGAATAGGAATGTCAGTCAGAAATCAAAGGACCAGACTTAGTTCCAGGTAAATTTATGGAGGATAATTATTAGATAGAAATTACACTCATTGTTGGGGATATTACTCTGTTGTTAAGATAAGATACCAAGGGTGGATTCAAAGTCATAATTCAGCAGTTCATCTTTGAGAAGTTTGACCTTTTGTGAACTTTCACAAGGTTTAAATCCTGTATTGACAATCACTTATTCTTCTACTGAGTGAATTAGGAAAAAAAAAAAAAAAAAACAACTAATGGTTTTGTGGCCTTAGCAAATGATATTTTTTTCTGATGTTCCAATTACAAATCTGAGCCAAAATTTTTTAAAAATCTCTTTAGAAACATGCAACATGTTTACTTTTAACTTCTCTTCCTAATTAGAATGTGATAAACTCTACTCATCAAAACTAGGGGTTTAAGCCCAGCTCTGCTATTCCTTAACTTGTGTGACCTGAACAAGGCACTTCACCCATCTGGGCCTCAATTTCCTCAACTTTTTTTACAGAATCACAGAATAAGAAGGATCTTCAGAGGCCATCTGCTCTCAACCACTCTAAAACAAAAGGCTTGGGCAAGGTGACGTCTAAAGCTTCTTCTACGTGTAACAATCCCATGAATCTATGACTTTATGACTCTATAATTCCTTGACTGCTGGGAGCGTGTTGTGCTATATTTCTTTATATGCTTTTGCTTCAGTATCTAGCACAGTGTGTTGCCTATAATGCATATCCAATAAATGTTATTAAATTGATTGATGATCATTATGTCATTTCTACCAAATCTTTCAACATGTATTTTTTAAAACTCACCTCTGTAGAGAATGGTAACTATGGTGGTAAAAGATAAGTTCATCCTTTGAATCTACCCTGAATATTGCCACCAATTAATCTCCCCCAAATGCTGATTTTTATTATGCCTTAACCCAAGTACCTATAATAGCTCCCTATTACCAACTTGACCAAGAGCACAGGGCCAAACATTCAAAAGCTTCCATTCACTTAGTTACACAACGATAGTTTATCAAACACTGCTCTAAAATAAGGCTAATCTCGTCATTCCTAGGCCATCCCACATACTTTTTTTTTTTAATTTTTTTTCAACGTACTTTCTAAGTTTGGTTCATGCTGTATGCCACAGCTAGAAAGACATCCTCCATTCTCCCTCAATAAATCTTGAACTCTGGTACAGTGGAAAGAGCACTAGATTCAGAGAAAGGAAACCTGTATTTGAGTCCTATCTTTGATGTTCAGCCACTACCAGTGTAAATTTGGGCAATTGTGAGTTTCTTAATCTATCCGGCTTAGAAAAGATGATCTCTAAAGTTACTTTCATCTTGAAATCTATCATCAAATGGATTCACATTGCAATTGATCTCTTCCTTTCCAGATCTCTGATGGCACTATTCAGACATTTCAATAAGCCATGAATATAAAAAAGATCACATCAGTCCTGTAAGTGACTTTCATTTCAGTTCAATTAAGAAGTAAAGAAAACCATACAGTCCTATTCAAAGGAAAAGAGTAGTCTATTCAGTAAATGAGGCACCTACTAATAGCTAATATTTATTTAGAATTCTTAGCATTTGTAAATTGCTTAATAGAGATTATCTCATTTGATCTAATGCAAAGCCTTTCAAATAGTAGGCAACTCATAAATATTTGCTAAATTTAATTTTTGAGTGACTGGTGACTGGAATGATCATATTTCAATGTTTATTGTGGTTAATGGTATACAAGTCACAGCCCCTCAGCTTGACTAGAAGCCTCTTGTGGACAGCCTCTTATTCAATATGACCAAATCTTATTCATCTTTGTATGCTAAAATTTCCAGTACTCTTACACATAGCAGATGTTCTTTTAAATATTTGTTGAATTAAATTAAATCAGTGTTGTAGGCTACCCTGACAAATGCTATCAAACCTCTTGAAAGAGGGATCTCCATTTTCTAGAAGTATTAACATCATGGCAGACCATGGAATCTCAGAGTTGTTAAAGTGACCTCTTTGGCTATTTAGTCAAGCCAATAATACATCTCTGAGCAAGTATCCCCTCTGTACTATGGATGATAAGAATACCTTCAGGGATAAGGAGCTAAGTGCCTCTCATTCAACTTTGAGACATCTCTAACTAAGGAGCAGATGCTTTTCATTAGCCCCAAATTTGGAATAGAGCTGTTTTGTCTTGAAATGATGAAAAAAATGTCCATTATCTTCCTAGGAAAGCAATAAAATGGGACTTTTATTCAACCTATTCAAGCTACTAAAAATAATCATCACAAATTACTGTATTTGCCCTCTTTTTTTCCTTTCATCTTTCTCAACAGATACCTTTATAGGCTGGCAAGTTGTATAGCTTTTTGAACTCATAGAAAATGATGCTATGTTGATGCATCACCTCCTATAACACTATGCACAGGAGGGCATTTGACAACCATGATCAGATGATGATATATATGGGCTTCATTTTAGTTTAGAAGGACGGACCAAGGACAAAATTTCCTGCTCTGCTGGAGAAATTTATACAACATGAAATCTTTCACTTGTGAAGGAACCATGAAGGATAGGAAACTTCTTTTAAGTATTTAACCAAAATTTTTGGTTAAAATCACTGATTTACCCCAAGAAGAGCAGCCTAACATTTTCATTCATGTTAAAAAAAAAGTTAGGATAATTAGCTGACAAGGATAATTCTTTAACTGGCCTTGAGTCTATAACCAAGCATACAGCTTTGTATTCCCATGGAGCTCTCTCCTTTGAAAGGTATTTATCATGTAGTCATCTGAGATGTCTACATCAAGGGAACAGCATGAGGGAAGTCATAGACTTGGAAATGTAGAAAAATTAATATGGAGGTTCTGAGAAAGTTTATCCAGATGAATCTGGAGAGGATGCAGGCAGGTAGGCAGGGACTCATGGGGGAAATTAGAGGTTGGGTAATGCAGGGAATGTTCTTGTAATTTGAGGCTAAGATATCAAAGTTGGAGGAGAAGGGTGATGGGGAGTTGCTGCTTAAAGGTCTTAAGACAGTTTTGCTATTTGAGAAGAGGAGGGAATGTGCCATTTCAACCATCCCCATGAGGAAGAAAATCAAAGGAAAGGGGAAACTGGAATGACCCTGAATTGGATTAGTCCATTTGTTGGCATTAAAGAGGATACAACTGGTAGTGAATTGGTGATGAATAGTGAATGGTACCTGGTGATCGAATCTGGTTCATTCCCTCTATTGCCTGGGGAGCATCTGAGTACTATAAAGCATGCTCGCCATCCTCAACATACACACACTTTTCCAGTGGATATACCATGATTTTTAAAATATCAAAAGAAAAAAAGAATTAACAATAACAATTGTTTGTTCAAGTTTCTATAGATCATTGTGGTTTTCAAAGTGATTCCTTCACAAAAACCTTTAAGAGCAGTTGTTTTCACTCATGTCTGATGCATGCTTGTTCTTCTCCATTGACCTCTGTTTGATATTAATTTTCAGTTCTTCAGACACTGTGGTAGCTCATATCTTATTTTCATAGAGCAACACTGATAAGATGTTGTATTAAATAGATGGGTCTTTGTTTCTAGGAGAAACTTGAGGTCATTACAAAAGATTTGTAATTTCATAAAGAAAATTCTTCCTGTTTTGGGTCCAGCTTCTCCATTTATACTTTCTGCCCCACATTTACACACTGAGCAGTACCTCAAAAGAAATATGAGATGTGCAAATTTAGAGACATCTCCACTCCAAAACATTCATATGGACTATTTGTGCCCAACCTGTGGTAGAGCCTTCTGAGCTCCTATTAATCAGACAAATTGTACCTTGACCCCAACATAGTGATGTCATTTTGGTCCTCTTGAGCATGAAGAACAACCATCCAACCAATTATATATTGATAGAAGAAACTCTATAGACTGTCTATTCAATTTCTTGTCACAATCTGGGGAACCGACATTCTTCATTCACTTGGCCTTTCCTATGAGGATAATCAAGCCAAAGTCTTTTGAGGCTGGTAGTGCAAGTATTACTATCACTGTTTTTACAGATGAAGAAATTGAGGCTCCGAGAGATTTAAGTAACTTTCCCAGGACCACACAACCAGTAGCTGTTAGAGGTACTAACAGTCAGGAATAGGCTACAGAACCTTCTTGAGAAACAGCAATATACTTTTCAGAGAACCAAATTCATCATTTACCATGTACCTCCTCAGACAACTTGACCTCCTTGTCAGGTTTGCAAATATAGTGAAGTACATGACATTTATCTTCAAATTTCCTTCCATTTATTTTGGTGTCACCCTTTTCTCTTTCACTCTGACTCTCTTCCACAAGTATGCAGAACCTCATATCACACAGCTCTCTAATTGAGGCACCATCTCAGCACTGTATTCATTGTCTCACTCCCTCTGCCTCTAGCTATTAAAACATCCCATATCCCATTCTCTTTGGCTCTGCTTCCCTTATATCACAACAAGTGGTAATGAGTGAATTAAACCAATAAGTATCTACTAAAATGTCTGCTAGTTGGTGTGGCACTCACCTTCCTGATAACAATATTTTAATTTAGTTTAAATGTATTTCTCCTTATGAAGCAGTGTGGAGCAAAGAATGCTTTATTTAAAGTCAGGGGACCTGATTTATAATTTCAGCTCTGCTGTCTACTAAACATCCAACCTGGGAGAAGTAATTTCACTACCTTAGGCCTCAGTTTCCTCAAGTGTAAAATGAATTAGATGGTCTCTAAAGGCACTTTCAGTTCTGTATCTTGTGATCCCATGATCCCACAAAGGATCTTACGAAATGGTGCCAATGAAGGAACTCTCAAACTCTAGGCAAAGATATTATTAAACAGGGCAAATTATTGGCATTACTCACATGATGCCACACATGGGCAATTCAACAGCTAATTGAACTGTGCTAAGGTCAACCCTGCTTCTCAGCTTCTTCTGTGTCAGGGTCCTGTGACTGTTGGCTGACATAAGCATGCTCTGGAGATTAGGGAAGCACTCAGAAGGTGTCATCAAGGCCCCAGCTGTCACTAACCTTGTGATACAGTACCATCACTACTCAGTCCTTTGGTTCTTTCTGTGCCAAAGACTTCAGGCAGCTGTGGGATCCCTATTAGAAAGGCCTCCAAGGGTCAATGATTAGAGCAATAATTAGTCCTGAGGGAAATCCTCCTCCTGACCTAATCTGCCTCCTGAGGCTCTTTTTTATGGTGGAACTATGCATTCTTAAACTCAACCTTGATCTAATATGAACCAGTTATAAGCTTCAGACATACTCTGTCTCAGAGACAGCTGATGGTACAGTGGCTAGAACTGGGGGACTGCAGTCAAAAAGACCTGAGTTTAAATCCAGCCCCATATACCGGCTGTGTGACTCTGGGGAAGTCACTTAATCTCTTTTTGCCTCAATTTCCCCAATATAAAATGGGGATAGGAATAGTCTTTACTCTTACAGAGTTGTTGTAAAAATAAAAGTAGATACCAATTGTAAAGTATGTAGCACAGTACCCGGCACATAGAAAGCACTATATAAATGTTAGCTATTACTTTTTTTTAAGCACTTAGCACAGTGTCTGGCACATAAGAGTTTCTATATAGTGCTTATTCTCTTCATCTTTCCTTCCCCCATTCTACTCACCTCCTAGTTCATGAAGTTGTGAGCTCAGAAAATTCATATAGCACAGGCAAATGCATGAGACCTTTCCCAGGGCAATACAAATCAATGAAGAAGATAACTAGCCTCCATAGGAACTCTTAATCCGGGACCTATGAACTTGACTTACACACATACACACAGAGAGATAATTTTATATATATGTGTATGTATATGTATGCCTGTATGTATATTTGCTTTTTGGCGAGGCAACTGAGGTCAAGTGACTTGCCCAGGATCACACAGCTAGTAAGTGTCTATAATTATCTTTCAATATAATTGGCACCCTTTGTAATACTATGCATTTAATTTTATGCATTTAAAGATACTACTCTGAGAAGGGGTCCATATCACTAGACCACCCAGGTGGTCCTCGAAATAACAAAAGTTAAGAACTGCTCCCCTAGAGTCACATTCCTCTGCTTAAAAGAGATGTCAGTTGGCTTTCCTGCTGCTGTTACTTCTAATTGTACTGGAAGGAAGTTAGCAGCACCAGCACTGAGACCTGGTCCTGTGTCTACTTTTAGAAGCTGCCAACAGGCAGCCTTAGATTGAGAGGGAAGCTAATGCTTTCAGTACTATTGGTAGCATCTGCTACCTTCTTTCCCCTTCTGTTCAAGTGCCCTGTCTCTCTGACTATAGTAGTACTATAAGAGGTAATATGCAAAGGTAAAGTAACTTAGAGAAAGCGAAGGTGAATGACAAGGTCACTTTGTATTTGCATGATGAGTTTATATATCTATATCCCTTTGTTAGTAGAAAGGTCAATTCTAATTCTAGTTACACTTTCTTGTGGGACAGTGGATGGAGAGGGAGAGAAAGTTTTATGTATGCCTTTGTATATGTAAGCTTCATCCCATATATCTAATAAGGAACAAAGCCAGAAGCTATGAAGGAATGAAAACATTTTAGGATTTGAGTTAGAGGGTAGGATGGAAAAGATCCAAGGAAGGAAGTGGTTCACATATTCTTTTACCTCCCTGAGCTATGACTCCATTGAACACTACAGCCTCTTTAAAAAAAAAAGAAAGAAAGAAAGAAAAAAGAAAGAAAGATGTTACTACAGTCTTAGTGTGAGATTACCATCTGAATAAAGACCCAGCCTCTTTCTACCACCTTTTTCCTCCACCCCCTGAGACACAAAAGTGCTATTTGTTTCTGACTTTATCTAAAGTGGAAATTTTAGGCAGTGCCCATAACACGATGACTGATCCTGTGTTCTGCCTCAGCTGTTTTCTGATGCTTGTCTATTCATAAGAATGAAGTCACAGAGATTATAATCAAGGGAAAGATGATATTTTTATTCAGTAATTACTGTTCTTGGAAATAGGAGATCATAGAATGTGCAAGCTGGAAGGAACCCTCAATAAGATCTAGTTCATACACATACTTACACCACTACCACTCATTCTGAAAGAAACTGAGGCTTCGAGAAATTAAGGGACTAGTCCAAGTTCATGTAGCTAGTGAACTGGTAGCAGACGTCTTTACCGTATGTCCAGGGCACATCACAACTACATTTGATCTTGTTTTATTTTCTTGAGACCTATAATTTCAGAGATGTTGGGAGACGAGGAAACTCCTCTCCACCAATGCAGATTGACAACTTATAACCTCAAAAAATGCTTCAAAGTCATATTTTTATGCTTTTAAAAAGGAGACCTCCATTTATCCAAAAAGCAGAACAATTTGTCCAAAGAGCTAATTTACTCCAAAACCCAAAGCCAAGATTGTATGCAAATTTTAATTCACAATAACCATGCAAATGCCAAGTAGTGTTCAAGGAGGCTAAAGGGTCTTATTGCCAACACAAGACAGGGTGGAGGCAGTTTTCCCAAACTCCAGATTAAAAGGGAATATACTTCTGATCAGTTATCCAATATCTACATTGATGGGCTGATTTTCCAACCATTAGTAGCTTCCTCATTGTTTCTTCAAGTGTTACCACTCTTTTCTTAAATTTTATTTTCAATTTAAATTCTCATATTCACTAGAGGTGAGATATGTGATAAATCATGTCTCAGCTTGCTTTCTCTTCTTTGACCTTTTGACATAAGCAATGTAGAACACAGGGAATTAACAAACAAAAATTTTTCAGAGACTACTAAATCACCAACTTCACATCTGAACAGATCAAGAAACAAAAATAACCCTGGAGACGTCAAGAAAACCTGTACACCTCTCAAATTATTTCTTCTTTCTTCTAATGAATAGGTTTGGTGTTAGCGGCAGCAAAGTTCTGATGAGAGAGTGCTTTTCACTTGGGGGTGCATGACATCAGTCTTCAAATACTTGAAAGCCTATCCAGTGGAAGATGGACGAGGCTGGTTCAGCTTGGCCCCAGTCAACAGAAGTAGAATTGACAGGGGGAAATGCAGAGAGGCAGGTTTAGGCTTTATGTAAGGAAAAAGACAAACAAACGAAGAAAAGAATTTCCTTTGTCCCAAAGTGGGATGTGCTACCTCAGGTCACAAGCTCTTTCTTTGTGGGCAAAGAACTGTTATTGGCTTTCTTCATATCCTCAGCAGCTATCAGAGTGCTGGTATACAGAAGGTGGTTAATAAATTCTTGTTGACCTATTGATAAGTGAGTTCTCTCTCACCATGGAGATTTTCGAGTCAATGCTGAAAATTATCTACCTTTCTGGTGTATTTTAGAGGAATTATTTTTCAGTTATGGGTTGGATAAGACATCTCAGAGGTCTCTTCTCCTCCACCTCAGAGATTTTATGATACCAGAATCATCCACGAATTATTCACCAAATTGGAAGGGTTGTCATGGGAAGGAAGAATTCAACTTGTTTTGCCTGGTATCAGAGAGTGAATCTTAGAAGCTACAGAAAGGTAGATCTGGGCCCAATATAAGGGAAATAACTAACTGGGATATCCAAAATGAGATGGGGTTGGCTTGGGAGGTAGTGGGATTCTCCTCATTAAAATCTTCAAGTAGAGTCTGTATGACCACTTCGTAGCAGAGCTATACTGGAGATTCAGCTATGGATTGGAATCCATGATCTCTGAGATCTCTTCCAAATGATATTCTGCGATCCTGGTGCTAACACCATGTATCACATGGATATGTGATGCAACCTCAGTCATTACAAAACTCATTTTTCTCACAGGAAAAAAAAAAAGCAACAACTATACTTTTCTAATTCCCATATCCTAATCATCAGGGAACTCCGTAATTATTGTATAAAAGCCCTAGTTCCTACAAGAAACTCCTTTGCAATGTCAGCCAGTAAAAATCACAAAACTGGCATCCATAAAAATAGAATCAGAACCTTATACATGAAGACAAGTTTGTGATGGCTGTAAAATAATTAACCATTGAATTTCCTATGCCCAAATTTGCATTAACCATTCCCATTCATATTTCTATGAGAGATGTCAGGTCACCTGCCTCTGCCAGCCATCACATGGGGTTAAATGAAATAATAATCATATAATAATAATAATAGCTAACATTTATACAGCATTCTGAGGTTTGCAAAGCACTTTACAAATAATAAGTCATTTGATCCTCTCAACAATGATAGAAGACAGGAACTATTATTATCTTCATTTTACAGATAAGGAAACTGAAGTTGACAAAAGCTAAGTAATTTGCTGGGGATTACATAGCTAATAAGTATTTAAGGCTGAATTTGAACTCAATTCTTCCTGAATCCAGGTCCAATGTTCTATGCACTGTGCCAGTGTGGATGTTTTAAGCACACAATTTTCACTGAGAGTTTTGGAATACCCTATATATTTTATTAAAAATACAAATTACTCAACTTGAGAAATGAAAGTTTTCTGACCTTTCCATTCATTGATTCATTCATTTACACAAAAACTTATTGAAAATATACTATGTAGGGGGCACCTAGGTGGCACAGTGAATAGAGCACCAGCCCTAAAGTCAGGAGGACCTGAGTTCAAATCTGGCCTCAGATCAAACACTTGACACTTACTAGCTGTGTGACCCTGGGCAAGTCACTTAACCCCAATTGCCTTAAAAAAAATACATACATATATATATATATATATATATATATACTATGTAGACAATATCTTTCTAAACACTATAATAATAATAGTTAACATTTCTATAGTGCTTACTATTAAGCACTTTACAAATATTATCTCATTTTATCCTCACAACAACTTTAGGAGGTAGGCTCTATTATGACTCCCATTTTACAGATGAGGAAACTCATGAGGCAAACAGGAGTTCTGTGACTTGCCCATGACCACAGAGCTAGTAAGCGTCTGAGGCAAGATTTGAACTCAGGTCTTTCTGACTCAAAGGCTGGTGTTCTATTTATTGTACCACCTACTTAGATAGAAAAACAAATGAGAGTTAATCAGAGAAGGCTTTATAGAGATGGTGGCATTGTTCATCAGTCAGCAAATATGCATTTATTAGGTACCTACTATATGTCAGGCACTGTGCTGAGCACTGGGGAAACAAAAAGAATCAGAAGACAGTCCCTTGTCCACAAGAAGCTTATAGTCTAATGGGTGAGATAAGTAGCAAATAAATACGAGGTAGGTAGGTGGGACATAGAATACATACTGTTCCTGGAATTCAAATACCACTCCAGACGCTAACTTACTGCAGACCCTGTCCAAGTCACTTAACCTCTGTTTGTGTGACTCAGTTTCCTCAACCCCTACCTCACAGAATTGTTGAAGGGATCAAATGAAATAACATTTGTAAAAGCATTTAGCATAGTGCCTGACACAAAATAGGTGTTATATAAATGCTTGTTCCCTTCCCTCCTAGCCACACCCCATCCCTTTCTACATACAGGAAAAATTAGAAATAATTAAGATAAGGAAAGTTCTTGAATCATGAGGGACTGCAAAAAGCTTCTTATAGAAGGCAGGATTTTAGTTGGCACTTAAAGGAAACCAGGGAAGCCAGGAGGTGGTGATCCTACCCATGAGAGAATCAGAGAAAATGCCCAGAGCCCAGACAATGGCAAGGAGGTCAGTGTCACTGGGTGGTGAGTATGTGATAGGGAATGAGGTATAAGAATACTGGAAATTTAAGAGGGGGTTAGGTTATGAAGGGCTTTGAACGCCAAACAGATGATTTGATCCTGGAGGTGTTAGAGGGCCACTGGAGTTTATTCAGTATGGGGAAGGGTTGTAGGTGACATGATTAGACCTGTACTGAAGGAAAATCACTTCGGTGACTGAATGGAAAATGGATTGGAGTGGGGAGAGACCTGAAGAAGGCAGATCTACCAGGAGGCTATTGTAATAATCCAGGCATCAAGTGATGGGAGCCTATACCAGGGTGGCAGCTGTATCAGAGGAAAGGGATGTATTTGAGAGATGTTGCAAAGGTGAAATCAACAGGTGTTGGCAACAGATTGGATCTAGGGGGTGAGAGGTAATGAGTAGTTGAGGATGACTTGTAGGTTTTCAGCCTGGGGTACTGGGAGGATAGTGTTACCCTCCAGAATAATAAGGAAGATAGGAGATGGGGAGCATTTAGGAGGAAAGATAATGAGTTCAGTTTTGTGCATGTTGAATTTAAGTTATCGACTGAACATTCAGTCTGAGATGTCTGAAAGGCAGTTGGAAATGAGAGAGTCGAGATCAGCAGAGAGATTGGGGCAGGATAGGCAGATTTGAGAATTTGCAGCATAGATGTTTAATCTATAATAATTAAATCCATGGGTGCTGACGAGATCACCAAGGGAAGTAGTGTAGAGGGGGAAAAGAAGAAGGCCTAGGACAGAACCTTGAGGGATCTATAGTTAAGACATGATCTGGATGAAGATCTGCCATGAAGATTAAGCAACATTAATCAGAATCATGGAAGTGGGAGAGTTGCCTAGTCAAAAGCATGGAGGTGGGAAAGCCTAAGGCCAGTTTGGAGAATAAGGATTATTCCAATTTAATTGGATCTTAGTAGTGGGAGATAAGCATAAATTTTTGGAACTAGATAGTGAAAAAATGGAAGTACTTGATATATGTTATATATTTTAGACTCTTAAGAAATGTCTGCTAAATTTAAATGAAGGGCCTTGAATGATGTTGGGCAAATCCCTTAATTTCTATGGACCTGCCTCAGTTTCCTCAACTGTAAAATGAGAAGGTTGGACTAGATGGCACCTAGGGTCCTTTCTAGCTCTATATCTAAGATATTTTCATCTTATAAATGTTGAGTTAAGGAGCTTTTATTTATTTGTTGGCAATTTATTTGAAGATTTTTTGAAATCAGCACAGTATTTTGGGAAGATTATGTCATTCTTAGGGTCCTATTGTGACAGATTACCTGGGAAGATTCAGTCTATCATGGAGGTCCAGACAGCAGGCCATAGGAGGAGATTAAGGTATAGAGATAGTTGGTATCAGAGAGATTCAACAACAGATAAGTGTGTCCACAAAAGAGACTGGAACTCAGAGACAGGGTTCGAGTTCTAGGTGGAAGAAACAGGGCTGAGAGTAAGGCACAGTGGGGATAAGAATAAGGGAGATTACAGATAAAATATTTACAAAGTAAGAGTAGATAGAAAACCAACAATCATAGAGTTTGGAAAAAAAAGAAATCAGTCATAAAAGCCAAGGTAGGAGTTGGTCAATTAGTAAATAAACACTTTTTCTGAGTACCCACTGTGCATTATGTACTGTGTTTAGGATCAGGACTATAAAGAAAAGCAACAGATAGTCCTAGCTCTTAAGTCTAATGGAGGAGACAATATATAATTATATACAAATAAGCTATACATAGGACAAATAGGTAATAATCAAGAGAGAAAAATTAATAAATAACTAGAATTAAGAGAAAAATTAATTAAAAGAAAAATTAAGAAAAACGATTTCCTGTAGGAAGTGGGATTTGAGATGAGATTTAAAGGAAGCCAGAGAATCGAGGAGATGAGGATGAGGAAAAAGAGCATTCCATCCATGAAGGACAGCCAGTGAAAATACCCAGTGTTAGGTGTAGGGGAGGGGGCAGGAATGTCTTGAAAGGTGTGGGTGTTCAGCATTATCAAGTGCCAGAGAGGTCAGAAGAAGAAGATTTTGAAAAGGCTATTGTATTTGCAGTCCATCAATCCAGCAATCAATAAGCATTTAGTAAATAATAATGATGCTCCAGGCACTTGGCCAGTTGTTGATGATAGAGACAAAAATGAAACAGTCCCTGCCCACAAAGAGTTTATACTCTGCAGGGGACAATTAGGAGATCATGAAGACTTTCCATCAAGCAGTTTTATTAGAGTAGTGGCAACAGCAGTCATATCATAAAGAGTTAAGATCTGACCAGGGAGGGAAGTATTGGATGCAGTTCTCTTTTTGAAATTGAGCAGTGAAAGAAGGGAAAAAAGGGTACAGTAGCTTACACAAGATGCAGGATCCAGAAAGGTCTATTTTTATATAGAGGAAGATCTTATAAAGGCATAGTGTATGGAGTCCCAAACCTGGGTTCAAACTTTGATACTTATTCTCTGTGCCGTCAGCCAGTACTCAAAGATGTCCAGTTAAGTATGTTTTCTCAAATCTTGTAAATGGCTTTTAGGTTGTATAAGCTGCCTATCTCATTAAAGTGGTTTTAAAAAAAATCTCTTCCTAACCCTGTGACACTTGAGGCTCCGGATATTCAGTGACACCCAACTTGACCCCACACATAATAATACATTCCCTGAAAATCTTGGCAAGTTGTTGGTCTGAGTGAAGCCCAAGGAAATCCTATAAATAGGATTTACTATAAAACAATGACAGCTCCCAAAATGACTCTTCCAGCCCATGGGGCCAAAGTGCTAAAAATTAGCATATCTCAACCTAAAGGGATTGACTCTAATAGTTATAAATGAGTCAGCACAAGCCTTAGGGATCAGTAAGCCTTTACATTGGAAATCTCTTCAAGGACTTATAGGAGATGGATTCTAATTTCTCTCTTCTTCCAGTCAGGAATCAACATCTATTTTGATGGAGAGGAAACAGAGGAAGGAGGGATTTCTTCTCAAATATTTGCTAATTTTCCCCCCAAAACTGAGACCTCCTGTCTAGAGTAAAGCCTATTCTAGAATTCAAATGAGTCATTGCTCAAATCCTTGACTAAGATCAGAAAGAGCTTGGATCCACCCAGCTCAGGTGTCATCCCCTCTATTTAACCTTCTCTGACTTTGTAACATTATCTACCCCATCACTCCAGCCAGAAATGACCTCTTCTAATACCTTTTTGCATATTTCTCTTATATACTTGTAAGTTTTGGGACTAGACAATGATTGGGGAACTCTGTAAATTTGATGGGTTTCCAATTCAACCAGATGAGATGACAAGCCTGAGACTACTTTATTAGGGGTATCTGAGGGGCACCTTAATTTAGAATATAGGCATGTCCATTGGTGCCTTGCTCATAAGACACAGAAACTCTCGATGGTCACTGAACTAATTTAGAGATATGGCATCTTTTTAGGAAGCTACCCCTTTCCTCTCTATGCTCTAGAAAAATGAGTTCTGAGACCAGCTTGAACTCCCTATATGGCTTCCACTTGGAGACTATCATTCCCTATCCTTATAACTGTTCACTTTTTTTAAATCAATAAATCTTATATGCCATCTCTTCTTAGTAGAGTGTAAGGTCCTTGAGGATAGGAATGGTATCATTTTTGTATTTATATCCCCAGTTCTAGCCCAACACCTGGCACAGAGAAAGTCCTTGACAATTTCTCATTGATTTATTGATTTTTAAACATCATTGTTCTAGTATTCTTAATCTGGGGTCTGTGGGTAGATTTCAAGGGGGTCCTTGAACTTGGATTGGTAAAAAAAGGCAACTTTATTTTCATTAACCTCTAAATGAAATTCAGTATTTCCTTCCCTTATGAATGAAGATAACCCACATCTTTCTGAGAAGGGGTCGCTTAGGTTTTCCAAGACTGCCAAAGGTTCCCATCACACACACACACACACACACACACACACACACACACACACACACAACCTTTGCTCCAAAGGAACAGTGATGTCTTTCATGTGGGATCCCCTCCAATGATGCGAATCTCAGCCCGTCAAGGCTTAACCATCCTTGTCCATGACTTCTTTGACATCCACCCCAGGGGGTTACTTCCATTGCCATACTCTAGCACATACTATTGTCACAGGTAATACTGTTTTCTTTCCCCTTGAGTGTTAGCAGCTTGAGGGCAGAGACTGTGTCTCACAACATGTTTGTGTTATGAGAGCCCCAAGCTATGTGACTTGTTTAAACCATAGTGTGATCTATACTAATGACGGAAGTTTTCAATCAAGTCAGCGAATGCAGAAATCATTCATGTGCTACATTTTTATACCTTTTCCACCTAAGTTACTAAAACTGCTGACTTTACTACTATAAAGTTGATCATGTCCATTAACATGGGAACAAATTAGCTATCAATGGAACAACTCCAGTGAATTATATAGTAATAATTATAGTGAGCAGCATTCTGTATTATTTTAAAGTTTGCAAAGGGCTTTACATGCGTGATTTCAATTTAGTTTTGTAGTAGCCCCAGAAGTCAGTACTCTAGGTATAATTACCCACATTTACAGATAAAGAAACTGAGGTTTAGAGAGAAGTTAAGTTCCTTACCAATGAATACATAGCAAGCAAGTGCCAGAGTTGGTATTTGTTACAATTCAACAAACAGTATTACTTACTTGTTATATGAGAGGTACTGGGTACTGGGGGATATACAAAGACAAAACCAAAATATTCTCTGTTCTCATAACTTTTACCTACTGAGTTATTTGCATGTTGTCACTCCCATTAGATTGTAAGCTCCTTGAGAGCAGAGATTGTTTTTGCCTTTCTTTGTATCCACAGCACTTAGAATAGTGCTTGGCATGTGATAATTGCAATGTGATAAAAGCAAATTATTGGTGACTGACTGACTCACTGACTGGAAGTTTTTATTGTGCGTTAAAGTTTTCAAAGACATGAAATCACAGAATCTCAGAGTTGAAAGTCAGTCAGTTAGTATTTATTAAGCACCTACTATGTGCCAGGAACTGTGCTGAGTACTGGTAATCAAATGACATCATCTGTCTACAAGAAATCTATGTACAACAAATGTGGCAAATTGCCACTTCCTGCCTCTTCCTAAATAATGATATAAAAGAAAAAAAGGTGAGGAAGAAGGAAATCATGCCCTCCAAGTTGATTTTCTCATTTTCAGCATTTCTAATATCAAATCATAGGATCATGGAGTCTCATGAGTATCGTCGACTTCACTTTTCTTGTAGTAGAAAATGTACTGGTGTAAATTCCTCTAGCCTCATGAGTCTATAAAGAGTCACTTGGGGTTCTTTTCAAAGACCTCCAAATCAGATATTTTCCCCTTGATTTAACTAGATGTGCCTTTTCATGATTGGAATTTATGCCTAAAATAAATAGTTATTAAACAAGGTGATATTATGAACTATCAAAAACTTCTTTCCTTTGCAAAGAAAATAAGTAAAACACCTGCATTGATAGCTAGCAAAACCCTGATTTAAAAAAAGCAAAACATATCCTCTATGTTAATAAGTTAAATAAATACCACAGTATGTTATTCTTTATTTACCTCCTGGGTACTGGGGTTGAGGCTATGTGTGAAGAAGGCTATTTGTTTAAGTTTGCATGCAATTTCCATACTTTCAACCCTACCCAATCCTCTTATCAATTGATGATCACAATTCTTTTGTTACTTTGGTTCTCAATCATTAAACCAGAATGCTAGGTGATTTGCATCCTGTTATGTAAAGCAATGATATCCAATGAAAGGAATTTCCTTTAAAACAATTTAATCATCCTCCTCCCTCAAAGGAGTCACTGGTAATTCTGATTCACTTTCATAGTGACTAAATTTTAGCCTTAAATCTTAGTCAAAGACCATTGTGTGCTACAATCAGTCTCCTTATCCAGCCTGCCAAGCTTTAGAAGCACTATTTAGCCCATAGTTAGCATCCATACTTGTAAGGACTCAGAAAGTAGTGAGTTCAGTGTTATGATTTAAGGTGATGTTCACATTTGGAGAGGTCACGTCTACCATTTGAGTTCAGGATTTCAAGGAACAGAGAACCAGCTCTACTCACCTTCATCTATACTGCTGGTGGAGGCACCAAAGGTAGAAAGAGGACTTGCCCAGAAAAGGATGAATAGATACACATGCTTCTGCCTAACTGATACCTTTATGTCCAAATTTTGATCCGACTCTGGGAAATAAAGCTACTTATCTAATCAGTACCAAAAAATGAACTCTAACAATAAAATAGGCTGATTCTTAATGGCCTATGACTTGGGAGCTTCTTTGTAGCTTTATACTGAGATAAGCATAGGGGATAGAGCCTTTTACAGATACAGATCTGGGACAATCAGACCCCCGATAGCTTGAAAAACCCTAATCAGGAGTAAGCTAGGCAAGTTGGAGGAGTGGGGTGAAGAAAGAAATAAGCATTTATATAGCACCTACTATGTGTCAGGCACTATACTACCACTATACTACAGGCACTATACTGTGTGTAAGGGACTTGCCTGAGGTCAAATGGTATCTGAAGCCACATTGGAGCTCAAGTCTTGACCAAGGTCAAAAAGTCTCTTAGGCTACATTCTAACTCAGGTCTTCCTGACTCCAGGCCCACTAATCTATGTACTGTACCACTAGCAAGTCTGATAAGATAAGTCTTAAAACATGGGTTTTTGTTTTTTTGGTTTTTTTTTTTTTAGAGTTCCTTTAGCATCAGTGGCTATACCCATAAATTCATTACTCATATCCACTTTACTCTTGCTGGACAAAGAGTCCCAGACTGCATCATTATGGATAAAGTGTTACCATAAAGTAATGAGATTGCTTTTCACCTGTAGTTTTAAATCAGAAGGCATTTAAAAAGTATACACTATATGCCAGACACAGATAGACACAGGGAGGTACATAGATAGATATGATGTGAATTATCCTCTCAAGGAGTGAAGTAGCTAATGAAAAGTATAGACAACAAGAACTGTATTCCAGGAGATAATGTGATAGATGCAAAGAAGTGGTACAGGCAAAATGTTATGAAGAGTTTGAGGAGAGGAGTCAGGGAGGGCTTCATAGAGGAGGTGGTACCTGAGTTGCATCTTGAAGAAAAAGAGACATTTCAAGAAATGTAGAAGGTATGTATTCAGGGGGAAGGGAACAATATCTTTTCTATTTTTATCATTTCAATAGTGAAATGAAATGATCAAATGAGTGAATATTTATAAAGCACTTAACACAGTGCCTAGCACATAGTAGGTCCTCAATAAATGTTTGATCCTTTCCTTTCCTTTTTGGTGGAGACAAAGGAAAAGAAATCTATGGAGCAGGAAGAGGGAATTATCTCATTTTAGTTAGAATACAAAATATGTGAAAGGATTAGCATGGAAAAGCTGGAAAATTAGGTTGGAGACAGATGGTGGAAAGGCTTGAATGTTTGGGTATTACATTTATACTTTAGTGAACTGTTGCTGAAGGTTTCTGAATAGGCATAATCAGAGCAGGATATATGGAAGACAATTCAGGCAGCAGTGTGGGAGAATGGACAGCAGAGAGGACATGCTGAAGAAAGGAAGGCCACCTAAGAGGCTACTATCACAGTCTAGGGATGAAGACATGGATCTCATAGAATTAATCAGGAAATAGGAGAATTAGGGAAGAGCAGAGAGATGTCACTATGAACGTTTTGAATTAAAAAAAAAGTTACTTATACCTAATAGAACTGGAAATATGTGTCCCCCAAAAATGATTATGAGAAAGGAAATATAGTTGTCCTCTAACTGAGAAATCTCCAAAGAGTTTTGGAAGTCATTGGAAAAGATAGTAATTAAGGAGATTTATTTAGCTTTTGGAATTAAATATGAACTTCTCAGCTTAACATTAAAACCTTCACAATTTAACTCCTTTCTACCTTTCCAAGGCTTATTTCAGATTTTTCCCCTTCACTTATCCTCCTCTCCAGTCAAACTAGTTTGTTAGTTGTTCCCAGTATACTACAATCCATCTTTTATTTCCATGTCACTTTATAAATAGACCCCCATGGTGGGAATGAAATGCCTCTTTCCCTTGGCCTTGAAAAATCCTTGCCTTCATATAAAATACAGCTGAGGTGCTATGGACATGCTTCTTCTCATCTCATCAGCAATAGCACTCCTTTCCTTATTTAAATTATTTTAATTACTTGTATATACTTTGTATTTGCTTACTAGTATAAAGCTGGTGGTACTTTGATAGAATAGAAGCTCCTTGAGGGCAGGGACTATTTCAGGTTTGTCTTCGTATTCCTAGTATCTAGCACAATTTCTTACATGTAAAAAGCATTTCATGAATGTTTATTGGACTGAACTCTATTTAAATAAATAACTTTGTTGGAGTTCAGGCAGAAGCTAGATCACCTCTTCACAGTCATGTTATTGAAGAGATTCCTATATCAAGTAGGGTGTTGGGCATAGATCAAGTAGCTGATCTCTTAGGGACCTTCAAACTCTAGAAGTCTGTAAATCAGTCAGTCAACAAGTATTTATTAAGCTCTTACTATATGCCAGGCATTGTTCTTCGAGCTGGGGGTACAGGTACATAGAATGAAACAATCTCTACTTACAAGAAGTCTATAGTCTAAGTATTCTACAAGCCCATTTGATATGTGCAATAGAACAAATAATCATTGTATACCTACTGTTAGCACTGTGCAGATTCTGGGATCTCTCTTCTCTCTCTCTCTCTCTCTCTCTCTGTCTCTCTCTCTTTCTCTCTCCCTCTCTGTGTGTATGTCTGTCTTTCTCTTTGTCTCTCTGTGTATATATACATATATATGTGTGTGTGTATACATACATATATATGTATGTGTGTATATATACATATATATGCATATATGTATGTATACATATATATGTATGTATAACTAAGGAATTTGAGCTTCCATAAGAAAGAATTTTGGAGAGTGTTCTAAGCTAGAACAGGCTAAAAATTTGGACTAAAAGGACATAGGAGTGAAAACTATCTAACTGCAAAAGAGGATAGAGCAAACACAGCTTACCAAATAAATGCAAGGATACTAAAACTGAGATTTTCACCTTGAAACTTTGAAAGTCATTTGGGAAATACTAATTTTGTCCAATTATAAACTTGAGGAAGACATTGCCCAGAGAGGTGGTAAGGGATGGAAATATAAACAAGCTCAAGCGAAGTGAAGATGATTTAATGATGGATCTACATTGCATTAATAAGGGGTCACAGAAATATCTGAGAATTTGATAATCTTTTATACTTAAAAGCCTGGTGAATATGGGCATCTGATTTTTTTCATCTGATTTTGAGTGATCTTAAGGAAAGAGTAACCTTTGAAGGGTTCACAGTAACTGGACCAGAAAATACTAGAAATCATCAACAACCAGCCAACAAAAATTTTCTTACGAATTTTTGATGTATAAAGCACTGTAGGAGAAACAAAGATGAAAAGCTATGGTCTCTGTCTGCCCTCCATGAATTTACAGTGTAGGAGGAGAGAGAGAGAGAGAGAGAGAGAGAGAGAGAGAGAGAGAGAGAGAGAGAGAGAGAGAGAGAGAGAGAATGACCCTGGGCAAGTCACTTAACCCCAATTGCTTAAAAATTGAAAAAAAAAGAGAGAGAATATTGAAGTTAGTAAATGATAAATCCCAAATTAATGGAGATACTCATTTTGCAGGAATTCTTAGAAAAATTCATATCTGTTTTAGACAAGAAACTCTTCCCCAGGGTGGGGCGGGGGGGAGGCAGAATTGGATGCTGTGGAGAACAAGTTGCTGCTCATCCATTTGTCCATCAAGAAATAATAACGAAGATATACAGGTGCTGTCAGGTGGGAGAATTTCCACTAAGCAGCAAGAGAGATGAGTAGTGATGGTTGGTGTCTCCATGCTAAGGGCTACTAAGCCCTTGTTGTTTCCTGGTAACAACAACCAAGGGAGCTGCTGTTTTCCCAGGCAAACATCCAAGATGTGGTATGTGGCAGAGAATTTCTTAAGATTTGCTAAGCAGGATGCCTAGTACTCAGTTCCAATGATTCATGAAGGTGTTGTGAATCTTGTCAGAAGGAATACAGTAAGTTTTGTTAAATATTATGAAATCTTACACAAATCAGTGAACAAGCATTTGTTAGGCACCTACTATGTTCCAGGCACTATGTTAAGCACTAGGGAATACAAAGACAAAAGTGAAATAGTCCTTTCCCTAAAGGAATTGACATTTTATTGAACACAGATGAGATTTCCATGCTGGCTCTCAGAAGTAAGAGGTTTAGAAATAAAAGACAAATGTAGAAAGTAATCCACAGTTTAGGATTGTTGGAGAAAAGATCAAGCTCATAGCATCATAAATCTAGAGCTGAAAGAGACCCATGGATCATAAAACTAAGACTTAGAGAGTTGAAATTACTTTCCCAAGATAACATATATATTAAGTGGCAAAACACAAATTCAAATCCATATCTTCTGGCTTCCAAAGCCAGCAATCTTTTCCCTGTATCACATTTCCATCAGATAGTTATATGGTTATAGATAATATATGTATATATTATCTATCTATCTAAAACTAAAGATAGATAGGCAGACAGAAAGGTAGATAAATAAATAGGCCTAGAGTTGTAGCTAAAAATATATAGGTTTGGAACCATCTGCATAAAAGCATTAATGGAAGCCATGGCAGTAGAACAGTTCCAAAGGAGAGAATGTATATAAAGACAGAAATGCTAATTTTGGGGTGGGGGATATGGAGAGAAAGAAGTTAGATAATATTGTAATTAGGTCCATTGAAAATTAATCAAACGCCCTAAAGGATGTCAAAAATAGTCCTAGTATATTGTCATCTTGGTAGGAAGTCTTCAGTGGAGTGAACCAGAGATTTATGCTTAGTTCTGTGGTTTTGCATTTTTTTATGAATGTCATGGTATACAATGTTGATAGAATGCTTATCAAATTTGCAGATGACATAAATGTAGCAGAAGTTACTAACTGGTGGATAGAGTGAAAATTCAAAATACTTTTTGATAAGCTGTAACATTTGAATTAAATAAGACGAAATTTACTTGAGATAAATATAAAGTCTTAAGTATGGGTTTAAAAAACAGTTTTACAAGTATAAGATCTGGTTGTATAGCAACTAATATAAAAAAATGGTGACTTTACAGGACTGCAAAGTAAAGATGAGCCAACAATGATGCAATGATCAAGAGAGTTAATGTAATCTTTGACTGCATAGCATCCAGGAATAAGAAGGAGGTAGTTTTACTGTACTATGTCCCAGTAAAACCATGACTACTGTATTGTGTCATTAATGATGACATTGATAAGCTGGAGAGTATCAGAAGAGAGTGATAAGAATGGTGATGTGTTCATGCAACATGAGATCTGTTTGAAGGAATTGGGGTGTTTATCCTGAAGATGAGAAGACATGAGGTTGGGGATGGGAGGTCATGGTAGCAGCTATCTTCCGGTATTTGAAGAACTGTCATGCAATAGAGAGACTAGGCTGATTTTGCAGGTGTGGTCATTGTTGTTGTTTTTCCTGCTTGGTTCCAACTGACAAAATAAGGTGAATTAATGAAAGTCAAGAGACCTGACATCAGAATAAACCTTCTAACAATTAAATCCATCCAAAAATAGAATGAACTGTCTTGAGAAATCTTCAGTCTGAATGGCTCCTGGTCTGGAGTGACAAAGAGAGGATACTTATACAGGTACAGGTTGCATGAGATGACTTTTAAGTTCCTTTCCAAGTCTGAGATTTTATATGATTCAGAAAGGAGAGGTTCAAGGTGGGAGTATTACATCAGAGACTTGGATTTCTTGACCATAGCATAAATTATGGATTGTTGGGCTTCTGGATAGAGACTGAGTCTGCAATGGGATATTAAGAAAATACTTGCCTGGATTCTTATAAATCTAAGCAAAGAGGCTTTAAAGTGGGAAGGAGAAAATTTCCTACATATATCCTCAAAGCTATATATATCATAACATATATCTAAAGTATAATAAGAAAAATGGCATGACACAACCAGAAGTTCACAAGATACAATATCCAAGAAAGGATCAAGTAATACCCATAAAATCCAAGCAAGAACCAGTGATCCCAACTCAAAAAGGCAAATTTGACCTCAGAGGTATGACTGAATTTAGATGTGATGAGACCTCTGACTGTACTATAGCTTTGAAAGGCCATACTTTATTTAAAAGAAAAGATAAATCAAAGGGGAGTGAGGGAGAGAGTATATTAAGAAATACATACATAGGAGGAAAACCTACATCTGGAGGAAGAAAGCATGGTAAAGAACATAGTTTAAGATCAGTGAAATTAGGGGAGTAAAGTATATTAACTTTAGAAGAGAGGATAGACCATCTATGAGGAAAAAGGAAAAAGACTAGGAGTTCAGAAAACAGACCAAAAACTTGGCACAAGCTCCCTTTTGTGGTGGCAAAAAATTGGAAATTGAGGGAATGACCATCAGTTGGGGAATGGCTGAACAAGTTGTGGTATATGAATGTAATGGAATACTATTGTACTATAAGAAATGATGAGCAGGCAGACTTCAGAAAAACCTGGAAAGATTTATATTGATTGATGCTGAGTGAGGTGAGTAGAGCCAGGAGAATATTGTACACAGCAACAGTAACACTGTGCAATGATGAACTATGATTGACTTAGCTCTTCTCAGCAGTACAATGATACAAGACAATTCCAAAAGACTCACAATAGAAAATACTATCTACATACAGATAAAGAACTAGGGAGTCTGAATGTAGATTGAAGCATATTATTTTCACTTTTTTTGCTTTTTTGTGGCTTTTCCATTTTGCTCTGTTTCTTCTTTTACAACAAGACTAATGTGGAAATATGTTTCCATGATTGCACATATATAACCTATATTAGATTGCTTTCCACCTTGTGTAAGAGGAAGAGAAGGAAGGGAGGGAGAAAAATTTGGAATTAAAAATCTTATAAAATGAATGTTTGAAAACTATCTTTACATGTAATTAAAAAAAACTATTTACCAAAAAAAAAAAGCTTGGCACATAAACACAATCTAGTTGCGATAAACAACTATCCATACAACTGCTAGAGCTCTCTCTGTCGAAAGTCAATGGCTAATATTCTCTTGATATGCTTTAAGGATAATTTCATCCTTTAAAATGGGGTAAAACCAACAAGGGAACATTCTACTCAGAATCTGATTATCTCATTCACATATATGTATATATGCACATATACCTACATGCACATATATGTATGTCTATATGTATGTATTGTTGTTCACTTGTTTCAGTCATGTCCAACTCTTCATGATTCCATTTGCAGTTTTCTTGACAAAGATACGTGTGTATATGCATATATGTGTATGCAATATATACATATATGTATTGAGAGAGACAGGGAGAGAGAGAATGTAAGTATTACAAAAACATAGGGCAATATACTAGAAAAAAAGGTACCAGGCTTGGAATCCAAAGACTCGGATTCAAATCCCATTTCTAATATTCATTAGCTCTATGAGCACAAGTTGATCACAATTGTGATCTCAGTTGTTTCATCTGTAAAATGGGGATGATAACACTTTTGCTACCTACTTCACAGAGTTATTGTGAGGCAGGTATTTTGTAAACCTTTACAAAAATGTAAGTTGCAATTATAATATGAAGTCTAGTAAAATAAACAAAATAATGACATAGTCTTTAATTTCTCCTTTCTCTCTCATCCACTGCATCCTCCCTCGGTCATTTCCTAATTCAAATGTGGAGGGAACCTAGGATATCAACTGGTTCAATCCCACTTGTTTTACAGACAATAATGATAATAGTTGAAATTTGCAAAGTACTCTATGCATATTTATCTCTTTCTGTCTTTGCAATCCTGTGAAGCCATTACTAATGTTTCCATTTTATTAAATAACTAAAGAGGATCTGAAAGATTGAATGACCTGTCAATGGTCTAAAAGTTAATTGGTATAGGAGAGAAAATTAAAACCCAAGAATCTTCTGGCTCCATATCTAACACTTGTTCTGATAAACCATGCTCAGGAAACTGAGGCCCTAAGAAATGAAGTGACTTGTCTATAGTCCCAAAGTTCATAAATACAGGATCTAGGAATTGAGCCTAAGACCTTGGTCTCCAAATCCATTGTTCTTTCCCCTGCACCACAGTAAACCAGTAAGGTTCATTCCAGATAGGAAGACACTCTTATCTGCTAAGTCACCAACTTATTAGGGGAACAGCATTTAAGCTTTAAAGGAGCACCAGGAGCCTGGCCCAGCACCTTACACACAGTACACATTTGGTAAATGTTCAGTAGAATTTAAATTATTTCTTAGGTATGTTGGGGAAAAAAATAGACATGGTGGTATCTGAATGGGAAATATATTTCTGGGTAAGGGATCTTCCTGAATCCCTTAAATCACACAATAGAGTCATGCCTATTATTCTCATGAGCAAAGTCTGCCCCATGGAAAGGGCTACCCTCACTTACCCCAGATCCCAGCACAGCTATGTCCTAATCTACAAGAACCAACACAAGCTATGCTTTACACCAAACACAGGATTAGACACAGTGATTTCATGAGAATATAAAATCTAACTGTGATTCATACCCTGGTGCTCTCTGAAACTTGATAGAAGCAAATTTTTCTTTAACAACCATACAGTAGAACCTCTCACATGTAACGACTTAGGTTCAAAATGACAAATGACTCATCTCTTTCTAGAAAACCTGACCTTGTCACCTCAGAGACAGACAGTTCATTCTGGCTCCAGCTAAAGGACTCTTATCTTTGATCTCTGGAGGTAGATACTGAGCTAACTGTTGGAGGAAAATATCTGATTAGATAGAAAAAGAAAATTGAACTAACAATTTTTGTTATAGAAGAACAGCCTGAAGTCCCAGGTTAGATTGGATGACCTCTGAGCTTCCCTTCAAAGCTGAAATTCTATAACTTCTAGTATCCTGGAATTTAGTAAACTATTATTTATATATCTGTGCTTTTAATTATTTTATAACTATCACAAAATAGAATTTCAGAATAAGTTGGCAAATACCTCAGAGGTTCTCCAATTCAATCCATATCTGAACAAGAATTTCCTCTATACTATAACCCTCAAGAGGTCATCAGTGTAGCTTCTCTGTTAAGGGGAAGTCCACTACCTCGGCAAGCAACTTAATTCATCTTTAGATAACTCTAGTTACATAGAAATTTTTCCTTACATCAAACCTACAGTTTCCTCTTTGTAACTTCTTTTATAACCTTTTGTAACCTCTTCCTATATTTCCAGTCTTTTTATACTTTACTCCCCTGCACATTCTCTAAAATCCAGTAACACTGGTCCTTTTGTAACATGTTCCTTGAAAAAAAAATGCTCCATTTCCCACTTTCTACAAGAAGCTTTTTACCAATCTCCTTTCATTTTAGTTCCTTCCTTCTGAAATTCTCTGATTTTATATATACATATGTGTGTGTGTTATTTGAGTGTTGTTGTTTGTATATTGGTAGGAGATCCTTGAGGATGTGGATTGTTGGGATATTTTCATTTGCTTTGTTTTATTTTTCTTTCTTTGTATCCTCATCACTTAGCGCGTTACCTGGTACATGGTGGGCACTTAAATGCTTATTGATTTGATGACTTCTACCTAGTTCTAGCTTCTGAGGCCAACCAGAGAAGTTGATTCTGTCTTCTATGAAATAACCCTTCAGATAATGGAAGACACCTTACATATACTAAGTCTTTTCTTCTCCAGGATGAACCCCTCAGGATAGTAAGAGGTTGATAGGATTTAAACACAAACCATCATATCTTAACCAAAGCTTCTCTTTCTGGACTCAAGATTCTTCATCATTTAATCCATCCTTAGGTAGGCAGTGTGTATGTGTTTTATCCAGGTAGGTTATGTGTCCACATAAATCTTTTCTGGCTATGGCTTGACAGGAGACATGAATAGATATTGATAGTCTCCTCCATCCACTCTTCTCCAAGGAAGACTTGGATCCTTGCCAGGAGGGGAGCCTCTATTCTCCTCAGAGAAAAGGTAGAATAGGGATTCAGGAAGTTCCCTTACCCAAAAATATATTTCCAATTCAGATACCACCGTGTCTATTTTTTTTCCCAATATACTAACTAGAATAATATCTATCTGCCCTACTAAATGTGGTTAGTCTAGGGTAGATAATCTTTAGGTTCAAGTTGAGCCTCTAGATTATTATCTCTTAATGGAAGAGTTTCCTAAAGTTTAATTCCCTTCCCTCCAAATTCCAGTTCCACAAAAGTAGATACATAATCAATAACAAATAAACTCACTTAACCAAGTTTATGGTAAACCAACATCAGAAAAGGTAGACATATATAAAGCATATATCAAACAATACACAAAGCTTCCTGAGCTTTCTTCCTCTGATGGAGAGATCTCAGCTCAACCGAGTGTCCAAAAAACTGAGTGTATAGCAAATTAGGGATAAGAACATGACAAAAGGTTTGGCTCCTATACACTTCAGCTTCTTCCCATAGACTTTCTTTCCTTGAAGAGAAGACTCTAGAACAGAGGTGGAGAACCTATGGCCTCAAGGCCACCTTTGGCCTTCTAGGTCCTCAAGTGTGGCCCTTAATCAGTCAAAGGGCTGCATTTGAGGACTTCTAGGGCCACATGTGGTCTAGAGGCTACAGGTTCCCTACCCTTACCCTAGAACAATGTACTTTCTGTCTTGAATCTGAAAGGGCTTCACTACCCATCCAGGCCAGTAGAATTCAGTAAATAATTTTCACCAGTGATATGGGTTGCACTTATATAGTCTCAGTTTCTCTCTCTCTCTCTCTGTCCTTATCTTCTTTAATCTATTTTAGTACTTTTCTTTGGACCCACTGCAGTTCTATTAGAAAATCTCAGCTTCCTACAGCTTGAGGGGTGTAAAAGGATGTCCATAGTAACAGTCAGAGTGCTGCTGGCAAGAAAACTAAAAGCTGAATTTTTCTCCCCGAGATCTCTAGTCAAAATTTTTGAGAAAAACTACATAGGAAGAAGAACCAAATCTGGAAGAATTTAGACTACAAGACTCTTTAGCTCTAATCCATTTCCTTCATTTTATATATAATAAAACTGAGACCCAGAGTCATCACACTTTGGTTAAATGTCTTCCCCAAAGTCACAGAGCACTAAGTAGAAGTGGGAATCAAACCCAGGTTCTCAGACTGTGAAAGTAAGGTTCTTTTCACTATACCACACAGTAAAGCCATAACTAGGAATTTTTGCACTAAGAGAAGAGGGTAATGTAGAATGGGATGTAAAGCTCATTTGGGGTAAAGGCACTTGGGGATAAAGTATGACCCTTTATACTAAGAGGTTGGTATGACTAAGTACTGGCCACTACTATGAATAGGCAGCTAGGTGACACAATGGATAGAGTGCCATGCCTGCAGTCAGAAAGATGTGAGTTTAAATTTGGCCTTAGACACTTAACTAGCTATGTGACACAGGACAAGTCACTTACCCTGTTTGTTTCAGCTTCCTCCTTTGTAAAATTAACTAGGGAAGGAAATGCCAAACCACTCCAATATCTTTGCTGAGAAAACCCCAAATAAAGTCACGAAAGGTCAGCCACAACTGAAATGACTCAACAACAACAAAGAAGAGAAACCAGGGAAGGGACTGGAGCTGCTGAGGTGAAAGACCGTTCCTCAGATGGTTCTGACAATACCCTGCACTTTTTCGTACCCTAGAACAAAAGTCCCATGCATACTGCCTTACTCTGTCACATAGCCTCCATCAAGTTGGCTCTCATGACTAAGGCAAAAGACACACTAATGGAGAGGGGACAAGAAAGATGGTAAGGAGAAATCAGGTCATTTGTCCCTGAGTCATAATGATTTAATCTTTCACAGCTTTTGTTTCCCTTTCTCAAAGGGTTAAGAAACACAGGTTGACTGCCACCAACAGGTTGTGATATTTTATCTCAACACGTTAAAAAAAAAACAAAACACCCGCCACATCTGTACAATGGTTCTATGATTTCCTCATGGCTTTAAGATGATCAGTTTCTTGCTGAATTCTTTGCTGGTCCCTCTGGGATTTTGTAAGGAGATACGGGGCTCAACAGTAATGCTCTTTCAAAAGCCTCCAGCTTTAATAAGTCATTTCTTTCTCCTCAGGCTAAATTCAGATGAATGAGAAGCCAGGAGCTTTATGCAAAACTTCTGACCTTCACTCCCTCTTATTTGCATTGTCATCACTCTTTTATTCATCTAAAGGGCTTTCATTTTGCATAATGTTATTCTGGCTTTTGCTGTGAGCCTCCTTTCATTTCCCCAATTAGAATAATTTTAAGCAAACCCATAGATAACCTTCAAAAATCCATATGTCTATGTGATCTTTCATCAGAAAGAAGAAAAAAAAGAGATCATTTGGGGGTGGGGCTTGAAAACTTAGATCCTGTTTTTTTTTTTCCTCTGAAGCAATTAAATGGGTAAGTTTCCTATTCCTGTATGAAAATCTATGCATCACTACTTAATAATTACATGCAAAGCTCTGGCCTTAAGGTAGACAGGCTAGGCCATTGCCAAGGTGCTATTATTTGGGGTATCTTTGCCCCTCACCCCCACATCTGCTATTTGCATCATAAGGACTGAAATTCCCCAAGGAAGATTCATTCCTTCAGTTTAAGATTTTGATAATTATCAAGTACACTTTGCATTTTACTTTAGTAATTTAGCATAAATCATTGACTTAGTTTTAGCACTTGTCTGAGGAAAGGGAAATGTCAAGAATTGGTAAGAAAGAAGGTGAGGAAGGTGGGACCACAAGAGAGGCATAAAGATCCAAGTCAGTAAAATAAACTTCCAAGACAGAACTGATTCTTTCTTGATATTGTGGGTAATACAAGCAATTCAACAGCTTAGTTTCATGAACATACATTAAGCATTTACTTTATGTAGTGCATGAAATAGTCTCTGGGGTACATCAGATTTTTTTTAATTAATTTTTTTTAATTTCAATTTTTAAAAATTTTTCACCCCTCTACCCCATGGGGTGGGGAGAAAAACTTTATAATGATTAAGTGAAATTAAGCAAAATAAATTCCCATGTTGGCCATGCCCAAAAATATGTGTCTAATTGTAAATATTAGTCCATCACCTCTTTTTCAGGAAGTGGATAACATTTTCAATTACTAGTTTTCTGTAATGTTGGAGCATCATTGCATTGATTGGAGTTATCAATTCTTTCACAATTCTTCATTTTTACAATGTTGCTTTTATAGTATATATTGCTCTCCTGGTTCTGTGTACTTCACTTTGCATCAGTTCACATAAGTCTTCTCGGTCTTTGAAATAGTCTTTTTTGTCATTTCTTTTAGTACAGTAGTATTCTATTATATTTTGTACCACATGTTATTCAGTCATTCCTCATCTAATAGGCACCCCAGGACATACAATGTTTGGAAAAGACTCCCTCACAATCACATACTGTAGCCATGGGGGAGAGGAGGATATTGGAGGAGTGGAGAGGGAAGGAAAAAAAAAGGAAAAAATTACATGATAATTTTATTCTATTTAAAAAGAATAGCAAGTTGTATATAATCAATTTGCAGTTTCATGTGTAATCATCTTTTATTATGTTATAAAAATGCTTTTTTATTCCATAAATGAAAAATAAAATACACACAAAAAAATTTAGAAGCCTCCCTATTGCATTCATTGATTAATAGAGGTGATATGGCATTATAATACAAAATGACATGGGGAATACATGCTTTAAATTAATCTAGTGACAGATCTCTCTTATATCCCCAAATAACAGAATACTTTTTATTTTCCCCATTTTAGAAATGCAAAAAAAAAGGAGAAAATAGAGTCTAGGGCATTGCAGTCCCCATTTTGAAATCCCTCTATCACAATAACTTTACTAAGTATCTAGGGGTATATTCTATCTGCATGCATGTGCTCATGAAGAGTGATCACATTAAAGGGCAATGGGATCTTTTTCATTTGGAAGATAGTGTCAGGCTAACGCAGAAGTAGATGCCAATGTGGGGGAGGGGAGAAACAAAGATCACAAACACCATTCTCTTCTCCCTAATTTCCAGATGCAATCAAGCTCCATGGACCATCATGTCCTAAGGCAGAGGAGCAATAAAATGGAGCAGAAAGATAGCTGAGTTTGTAGTCAGAGGTCCTGTATTCAAATTCTGACTCTGCCACTTATTAGATGCATGAGCTTAAGCAAATCACTTAACTTTCTGAGCCTCAGTTTCCTCATCTATAAAATGAGAGGTTTGGATTAAATGACCTCTGAGGTCTGTTCTAGATCTGTACTTATGACCCTATGAAATACTTAGACACAACTATTAGGTCTCTACTAAGTCTTTTTTTTTATTCTAGGCTAAATTTGTAGTTCCTTGAGCATGGTCACCAGTCCCCTCCCCTATATGATCCTTTCTCTCTGAATAGGATTGAAGTTATTAATATCTTTATGAGAATGTGAGGACAGGCCCTGTTTAGCAACATTGGTTAGCTGGTTGGCTTCCATATCCTTCCTATCCAATGCTAATAAGCTACATTTACATGACTGCATCAGGAAACCCATGAGGACCACCATGTGGTATTATTAGTTCCTTGTCAAGGAGACACATTTTCCCCGAGGTCAAATCTGGCCTCAGATGCTTACTAGCTGTGTGACCCTGTGAAAGTCACTTAATTTGGTTTGCCTCAGTTTCTTCATCTGTAAAATGAGTTGGAGAAGGAAATGGCAAACCACTCTAGTATCTATGGAAGAGTTGAACACAACTGAAACAACTAAATAAATAACAACAACAGCAGAATCAGGATTCTAATCTACATCCTCTGATTCTGTTTTCTGTGGGTTTTCTGTTCTATTACATAATCTGTAACAGCAAATAGCAGCAGAGACATAAGTAGGAGTTTAGAACCCGAAGGCATATGCCACAAACCATACCCAACGAAAGTGGCATACAGTATTTTCCCACTTAAGTGGAGATGGGAGAGAAAGTGAGGATGACAAGACACAGACACAAGCCATTTCAGGTAAGCCTGCCAAATGTGGGTGGGGGAGCTTGGCAAAACAGGTAAGGAGCTAACTTCAGTCTATTAGCTGGTAATTTCCCCTATTAACTTATTATCAGTTCTCATATTAACAAATTTTTCTTGCTGAATAGGTGCTAACATCTCCTGTTTCTACATTAGAAAAGGAATATAAGTGCTGCCATTTCCCTATAAGGTTGGTGTCCTGGAGCAAAGTCCCATCTATCTCACCCTAGTTATGGCTTTGAGTCACCAAGTCAATATATGAACCAATATCTCTTTACTCCAAGTCTGACATGACACCATGCTGCCTCTCCAATAATTAGAACTCACATGTTGCAGTGAAGAACATAGTTATTCAACCCCATCCTTCATTCGACTGAATCATAGAGGAGGCAGAGGATTCAAATCTCAGCTACACAATCCCTTTCTAATCAGCAGCATCCCACTGCTGAAAAATTGCAGAATTGTTCTTCCACTCTGAGCCAGTTTTGTCTCCATGAGAGTGGCTCATACTTTAAATGGCATTTCCTTCTTGTTTAACTTCTTTTGCCACCCATGAAGGCTTGCACAGGGAAATCAGGAAGCCACTGTCACTAGCAAAGAAACTTGGACTAACTTCTCTTCTCTGATTTTTTTCTCCCTAGAAACACTTTGACCTCTTTCCCAGAAACTTGAGAGTGCTATTTTTAGTCTGAAATAGGTACATTTCATTCCAGGAGCCTTTTCTTAAGTAAATAGTGGCAAAGCACAATACCCATCCTCACCCCCAGAAAATTAGTAGTGATACTAATTATTGTAATTGCCATGGCCTAGTCTGGTATTTCTGGTCATTGGACAATGGGGAAGAATGGCTAAAATAAACATAATTTCCAGTTGCTTCTGGGCTGCATCCTGTTGGGCAAGCAACAGAGGGAAGAAAATGATGAATTCTGAGGAACCCTTCTAGCATGGTAGATGAGAATCAGCTCTGTACTCAGTCAAAATGGGGATTGGGATCCTAGCTGGAACTTTTACTTGCTGTGGGACCAAGAGCAAGTCTCCTCTGTTCTTTGAGTTTGTGTTTCTACATCTCTAAAGTGGGGATAATAATATCAATGCTATCTATGTCACCAGGTGGCTATAAAAAAAGTCATTATACAAATATAAGTGATTATTATTAATCAATAGGGAATAGAAATTCAGCTTCTGGTTTCATTAATTGAAGGAACTACTAGATGAGGAGACTTCTTTTACCAATGCAAGTCAACACTCTCTTGCCATTTACAATCTTAGAGAATTGCCTAGAACAGTGAGAAGTGAAATGATTTGCTTAGGGTCACACAGTCAGTATGTGTCAGAGGCAGGGAGTGAAGCCAGGTTTTCCTGACTTCTGGGCTGGATCTCTGCGTACTATATCACATTGCTTCTCATCAATTAATGCTATTAATTGATATCACAGTAGAAAGTATTGGACTTGGCGTTTGAGAATCTGGTTTGACATCCTGATTCTGAAGTTCACTACCTGTATGACCTTGGACAAGAAACTTCTCTTCTGTGAGGCTCAGTTTCCTCATCTGTAAAATGAGGGAGCTGAACTAGATAGACTTTAAGATCCCTTATAACTCTTAGTCTATGATCCGATAAAGTGATCCAGTGAACTCTTTTTTTCCCTAGTATCCCAAACTGAAATCATTATCTTCCCTTCAAATCTGCCCCAACCCCTAACTTCACCATTTCTCTTGGTGGTATCTCTGTTTCTCCTTCCCTCTAAGAAGCCCCAGAGTAATCTTTAGCTGTTCTCTCTTCCTTTCCCTACCAAATATATCTTGTCAATCCTATCTCTGAAATAATTCTTCCATTAATCCTTTCTTTCCCTTCCCATTGCCCCTGCCCTAGTGGAGGTCCTCATTGCTTCTCCCCCAACCCGTCATTAATTTAGGAAGCATCACTGAGACACTCACTGAGTGCAAGGCTTTATGCTAGGTGCAGGGTACTTGAAGATAGCTAGATTGAGATTCTTACTGTCAAGGGAGGGGGGAAGGGAAAGAAGATAAACATGTTTTTAATGGGAGCCAAATACGTGTCTTGTCAAGTCTAAATTAGGACAGTTTTACAACATAGCTCCCTTAAGCAAAATCATTCCAATAGAACTCACTGAACTAATGAAAAGATCTTCATCTCATTCAAACAAGCCTTGTTTATCCAGGTACTTTGTAAATCTTTATGTTTGTTATATACACACTCTCATCTCCAGATCATTTTCAAGACATTAAATAAGGCCCTTAAATGATGCCTATATAATGGAGTTATGGAGGATATATTCTTAGTGCAATGATTATTAGGAGGGTATTTTCTTTTGTGTGTTTTGTGTGCATAAGTTCCCCAATTCCTACCTAGGGGGTGGATGAAACAAGAAGCACCCCAGAAAAGTATGATCTTCATTTCAGGAAGGACATACTCCCTTTGAAGTTGTTGTTCCATTTGGGGCTCTCAAACATGTCTGATCAGATGAGCATTCTAGGATGTGTCAGAATTTTCTTCATTCTTTCATCACACACTCCCCATTCCAGTAAATAAGAACATTGATTGAGGGTAGGGGAGGTCATGGGGGAAGGTGAAGAGAGACAGTACCAAATACAGAGGACCCAGATATAGACATACCACAATTCTTACCCTTACCTTACCGCCACCCTCCTGCATTTCCCACAAGTCAGAGCATGGGCAGTGCACAAAGTAAACTCCCACGTAAAAGGACACTCCCATTTGTTCTTTTTCAGTCTTATGGCATCTTGCCACGTCTGCATAATATTTCAAGGAAGCCAAACAAAGACTTAGATATTATATCTGGGCTTTGTGATTTGAACTTACTGAGGATAGTTAGGTATTCTTTTATTCTATCTTCTCTAATCTTGAGTTTCAACTCCCTGTTGGCCATCTTTGCCCTTTTTCCCCCATATTCTGCTGATGATTCTTAGAAGAGAAAACAAAAGGAAAAAACAGGAGGAGGAGGAGGAGAAGAAGAAGAAGATGAAGAAGAAGAAGAAGGAGGAGGAGGAGTAGGAGGAGGAGGAGAAGGAGGAGGGGGAGGGGGGAGAAGGGGGAGGAGAAAGAAGGAATTTTAATTTTTTAAAGGTGAACATTTATTGAATACTTGATCACAAAGGGTATTATTTTTGTTCCTCAAACAAAATAAAGAAACTAAAATACAAACTTATTCTTTTAATTGACAACTAAGTTTTAAGTTAAAAAACACAAACATTACAAAAGGACCCTTTCTAGTACTGGTTGCACTTTCACTCATACCCATATGGTGAGAATAGTCTTTATTCCCCAACATCTCCTACAGACTCTCCCAGGTTCAGACCTTGCATTCCACTGAAATTACTCTCTTCATAGTCACTAATAATCTCTTAGTTGGCAATCCAATGGCCTTTTCTCCTTCCCCATTCTCTTTGACCTTTCTGTGGCCTTTGGCATTGTTGGTAACTCCATTCCTTGATACTCTCTTTTCCATAGGTTTTCACAACACCATTCTTTCCCGGTTATCTTCCTACCTAGCTGACGGCTCTCTTTCTATTTCCTTCACTGGATCTTCTTCCACATCTCATTTATATCCATCAGCGTTCTGTCCTGGGCCGTCTTCTCTTCTGTCATCTTTTCTTCTCCTCTGTTCTCCACCTATACTACTTCACTTGATGATGTCATCAGCTCCCATGGATATAATTACCATCTCTATGCTTATGATTCTCAAATCTAGCTATCATGCCCCCAATCTCTTTGCTGACTTCCAATCTCACATTTCCAACTGAAGACATTTCAAACTAGATGTCTAGTAGACATCTTAAAATCAATTTGTCAAAAAGAGAATACATCTTTCCTCCTAAGCCCTCCTCCTCTCCTACCTTCCCCATTACTGTAGAGAGCAATAGCATCCTTCTCTTCCCTCAGACTCACAACCATGGATTCATCCTTGCCTCCTCACAATCTCTCATCCACCATATCTAATCTGTTGCTGAGGCCTGATGATTTCATCTCTACAATATTTCATAAATATACTTCCTTCTCTCCTCTGACACTGTCATCACTCTAGTGTACACCCTCATGACTACAGGCCTGATCTATTACATTAACTTTCTGGTGGATCTGCCTGACTCAAGTCTCTCCCCACTTCAATCCATCTTCCATTCATCCACTAAAGTGACTTTCCTGGAGCACAGATCTGATCATGTCATCTCCCTACTCAATATACTTTAGTGGTTCCTTATTGCCCCTGGCTCAAATATAAAATGTTCTGCCATTCAAAGATCTTCTTTAACTAGCTCCCTCCTATCTTTCTAATGTTTTTATACCTCATTCTCTGCCATTTGCTCTTTGTAACTGGCCTCCCTGCTCTTTTACAAATAAGAAACTCCATCACTTCATCTATCATCTCTGGGCATTTTCTCCAACTGTTCTCCCATGCCTTGAACATTATTCCTCCTCAACCCCACCTACTGACTTCCTTGGCTTCCTTTCAGGCCCACCTAAGATCCTATTCTTTACTAGAGATCTTTCCTAACCCCTCTTACTTCTAGTGTTTTCCCTCTGTTAATTCCTGTTTATTGTATATTCAGCTAGCTTTGTACATATTTGTTTGCATGTTGTCTACTCCATTAGATTGTAAGCTCCATGAGAGCAGCAATTGCCTTTTGCCTGTTTTTGGTTTTATTTCCAGAATTTAGCACAGTGCCTGGAACACATACTAGGTGCTAAATAAATGTTTGTTGATTGATTATATTGGCTCAGCCCACCAATGAGAAATTATTTTTTCTCTGCATATTTAAATTAGTATTTATGTGAAGAATGTTTTGTAACATTTTTGTATAGTTCTTACATGTGTGGGCAGGTAGACTCCCAAGTCTTTTATACTGTCCATAGTTATTTTAAGTGGAATTTCTCTTTCTATTTCTTCCTACTGGTTTTTGTTACTAATATAAAGAAATGATGATGATTTATGTTGGTTTATTTTATATCTCGCAAGTTTGCCAAAGTTAATTATTTCACGTAGTTTTTTGGTTGACTATGATTCTCTAAGTAAATCACCATATCATCTACAAAAAGGGATAGTTTTGTTTCCTCTTTGCTTATACATATTTTGTCTATTTATTTTTCTTGTCTTATGGCTATTGCTAGCATTTCTAATGTAATATCGAATATTAATAATGATAATGGAATCTTTACTTCCCCTCTGAACTTATTGGAAAGACTTCTAGCTTAGTGCCATTATACATAATGCTTACTCTTGATTTTTTAAGGAAAGCAAGAGACTGCTTTCAAGGAGCTGAAATTCTAATGGAGGAGATAACATGCAAATAACTCTACTATCTCTCTCTGTATATATATATACATATATATAAATATATATATATACACACACACACACATATATAAATTGTATGTTATATATAATGTATCTATATATATGTGTGTGTATATATGTATATGTATATATATAAACAACTATAAATACTCAAATTAACTACAAAGGACATATGAAGGAAGGTACTACCTGTATCCAGAGAAAGAACTGACAAATAGAAGTATATATAGAATGATTTACATAAATATGCATATTTGTGTCTAATGGTAGCCATCTCAAGGGTCCGGGGCGGGGAAAGAAATTTAAAAAGGAAAAAAAAACAAATCTACATAACTTTATTATATATTTAAAAGGAATAGCAAGTTGTGTACAATAGATTTGCAGTTTCATGTGCAATCATCTTTTTTATAATACTATATTATGGAAATGCTTGTTTTATTTCATAAATTAAAAAAGAAATAAATAAAAATTTAAAAATTATATATATAACTATATATAAAACTATGTAAATAGATGTGTATATATAACTACATATCTAAAACTATATAACTATATATATGTGTGTGTGCATGTATATATATATATACATATATGCATATATATAGTATATGTAATTTTAGATAGTCTCAGAAGGAAGTCTTTGATTGGGTAGGGAATCAAGAAAGACCTCTTATGGGAGGAGGAATTTGAATTGAGATTCAAAGGAAGCCAGCAAAGCCAGGAAACAGAGATGAGGAGGAAGAATATTACAGTCGTTGAGATAGCCAGTGAAAAAGGATGGAGTCAGGAGGTGGATTTTTGGTGTTAAAGGAATAGAAAGCAGAACAATAAAGCTGGATTGCAGAATATATAGAGGGGAGTTCAGTGTAAGAAAACTGGAAAGGTAAGAGAGAGTCAGGTTATTCGCAGCTTTAAATGCCAGAGTATTTTATATTTGATCCTAGAGGTAATAAGGAGCCACTGGAATTTATTGAAGGAGGGAGGAGATTACGTATGACATGGTTAGACTTTAGGAAGATCACTTTGGCAGCTAAATAAAGGATGGACTAAAGTGGACAGAGATTTGGTCAGGGAGATGGGTCAAAAGGCTATTTCAGTAGTTTAGGAATGAGAGAGATTAGGGTCTGCATCAAGGTAGTGATTGTGCCAGAGAAGGCAAGAGAACAGATATGAGACATATTTTAGAAAGAGAATCAAAACACTTGGGAACAGAATGAATATATGGAAGGAGTATGATGAGGAGTTCAGATGAAACCTACTGTTTGAACTTGGGTGACTGGGAGAATGGTGGTTCCTTTGATAGCATTAGGCAAGTTCTGAGAGAGGGAGGATTTGGAGGGAAAGATAATGACTCCAGTTTTTGATATGTTAAGTTTGAGATGTCTAGTAGATAGCTAGACATGGAAGACCAGAGGTCAGGGGAGAGGTTAGGGATGTTTAAATAGATCTGAGAATCAACTGGAGAGAGATGATAATTGAACCCATGTTTGCTGATGAGATCAAGTAAGATAGTACATAGGGAGAAAAGAAGGAAGAATAGAATAGAACATTTGAGGACACCCACAGTTTTGGGGAATGATAAAGATCCAGCAAAGGAGACTGAGAAGGGACAGTCAGACAGGTAGGAAAAGAACCAGGAGACAGCAGCATCTCAAAAATCTAGAGAGAAGAGAGTATCAAGAAAAAGAGGGTAGTCAATAGGGTCAAAGCTGCAGAGAAGGATAAGGACTCAGAAAAGGCCTTTACTTTGGAGATCATGATTAAGAAGTCACTGGTAACTGTGGAGAAAGAAGTTTCAGTTGAATGTTGAGGTCAAAAGCCAGGTTGCAGAGAGTTCAGAAGAGAATGACAGGAGAGGAAATTGAGGCAGTGATTATACAGTGTTCTCAAAGAGTTTAGTTACCAAAAGGAAGAGAGATAAGGAATGATAGCTGAAGGGGATGGATGGAATCAGTGAGGGTTTTTGAGGATAGGGGAGACATGGACATATTCATAGGCAGTAGAGAAGCAGTCAGTAGACTGGGAGAGACTGGAAATAAGAGAGTGAGGATAATAAAAAGGGCAGTCTGCTGGAGGAAACGGAATGAAATGAGATCCCTCATGCATATAGAGGAGTTTGCCTTGATAAGAGAAGGTCTCCTCTTTATATGATTATGGGTGAAGGAGAAGAGAGTGGCAGAAGGCATTTGGAATGAGGATGAGGGGAGAAGAGGGAGCTTTCAATGAATGGCCTCACTTATTTTCAGTAAAATATGAAGTAAGGTTCTTAACTAAGAGTGGTATGAAAGAGATCCATGGGCAGTTTAAGGATGGCTGAAAAGGTTGGGAAAAGCTGATGTGGTGAGTAGGATATCAAGTTAATTAGGAAGATGTTAGAGGATTGCAAGTGAGGGCCCAGCTGAGATCATGTAACATAAAATTATAGTGGACCTTGTCAGAATTAGTTGCATAATTTTCTCCGGTTTCATTCATCGCTGCAGGTGTGTGGGAATGTAGCAAATGTAGAAGTGGTCCAAGGCTAAGGCTTGGGGCAAGATCAGCCAAAGATGAAGAAGCAAGTGACTCAAGAGAAGAGGAAAATGTAGAACTTGACTTACTCAAGGGTCAAGGTGAGAAAGAAAGAATGATGAAAGGCAAAAAGGATGATGGTCTGGGAAGAACTGAGGGATCATGGCAAAGGGGTTACGGGAAGGTAGAGGGCAAGATAAAATGATCAGAGAAGGGAATTATGATCCATTATATTATGATGCAATAAAAGAATTTCAGATTTCATGAATAAGAAAGTGGAACACATGTGTGATAGCAAAATCAAAGAGTATAAATACCCAGAAATTCAAAATTAAAGAGGTAAAGGGAGAGATTACTAATTAAAACTAACATTTCCTAGTTAAGCACTGGGATTCCAGTCTCAGAATGTCCCAAGCAGGTAGAAGGGTCAGAGGAGTCATGGGAAAGTAGAGAAATTTGGTGTTATGAGTTCATTTTAATTCAAAGACAAATGAGTATGTTACTACGTGTAGCTAAGGTTCACAGCAGAGATCATGGAAATGAGTAAATCTATGAAAGGGAAAGTTAGAGTGTTTGAGAGAATATCAACTTGTATGTTGAAGTCCTTTAGTCTAAGGACAGGAGTTGAGGAGGAGTAAAAGACTGTGATCCATGTACTAAACTCATTGAGGAAGAAAGGAGAGTATCCTGGGGACTGGGAGGAAATAGCTATCAGAATCTTCCTCAGGTAATAAATATGGATTCGATGAATTTCAAAGGAGGAGAGGTTTCTGAGTGAGGCTGGCTGCCAGAAAAGTCTGGAAATGGTGATAGGGAACAAGGAATATTCAGAATCTCCTACCATGAGCAGTAAGTGGGAGAGAGAGGAGAGACAGGAGTGAAAGTGCAACTAGGGCAAGAAAGGGTAGTGAGGGATGCCTAGTACTGTGCTCCAAAATAGAGACACTTAAAATAGAAATGCTTAAAGACTCTAGTGAAGGGGAGTGGCCCAGATTTATTGGACCTTTGCTCAAATCTTTGTTTAATTTGATAGGACCTGCCAGAGCTTGAACTGCCTTGGCAATGCTTTGAGGAATACAAATTTCCCTCCACATTGCAACGAGACATCAGAGGATGACTTGAGTGGAGAGGCAAAGAATTGTTGCATGAGGAGAATGGTTCAGTGGGAAGTCTCCTAGGTTTGGAGTCACAGGGACAAATCCTAGCTCCACCATTCATTAGCTATATGATACTGGGCAAGTCATTTAATATCTCTAAGCCTCAATTTCTTCATTTACAAAATGAGAGGCTTAGACTAGATATACTCTGAGGTCCCTTCCAGCTACAAATTTATGATCACACACACAAACACACACATGTACATATGCGTATATATGTACATATACATATATGTCTCTGTGTCTGTGTGTGTATACACATGTATGTATATGTGTGTATTTGAATTAAATAAAAATACATCATAAAATATATGTGTATATACACTTCCACATATATTCTTGAAAAGAGGTGACATTTCTTAGAGGTGGCAAAAAAAATTAATATCAACATATGTATAAATATATGTATGTTCATATAGACTCCAAGGTATTCTTTTTTAATTTATTCAAATCAAGATGTTTTATTCATTGTTATCATCACATGTAGCTGTTCCCTTTTCCCTTGTCTTCTCCCAATATATCGTCTTCACCACCATCTGATGCTTTTCATCGGCAATACTTTTTGAGATCACAGATGATGGACCCAGGATCTAGTCTTTGACCTGCAGTTACCAAAAAGGCACAAGGTTGCCTTGACACTTAAAGGTAATTTTCCTTAGCAAGATGTGTAAACATCAGGTCTGAAGCTGTCTAGTAAAGGGTGCTGGAGGGTTGGGCTGAGCATAAAACAAAATATGATAGAACAAAACAACTTGTTCCAGTGTTACAACACTTGTAAAATTCATTGGAAAAGCTAGTGTTCATCATTACTGAAACCTGTAGCCAAACCCTAGGTAATGTCTCTTTGATTACCACCTCAAACTCCATTTTGTATGAGGATACAAATTCTGCCGCTGTGATCAACAGTGTTTACTGCCTCTTGCCCTTCAATCTATCAACAAGCATTTATTAAATGACTATGGTGTGCCAAGAACTGTGCCAGGCTCTGGGGGTTCAAAAGCAAAAAGAAAACAGAACCTTTGCTTAAGTAGCTTACATTTTATTACTCAATAATTGCATTCAAAAATGAATTCGTTCATTACCCAATCCAGTCTCTAATAATCTTCCTTGCATGGGAACCTCTAGTCTCTAGCCCCAACTGGGATGGAATACTTCAGCTTTCAACATGTAAGACCACAGGACTTTACCCATGACAGGTCCCAGGCACAGTATAATTCCTGAGTGTCAGGAATTTTCAGTTGCAGCAACAACAAAAAAGACTGTCATGTTGATGCATAGATATTTCCCCCCTTGATATCCAATATAATGGTTGAGACAGTTTTGAATAGGAAAGAACACTGAATGTGGGGGAAAGGGAATAGTGGTCATGGAGACCAACCCACTTTACAGTTTCTCCAGTAAAAATGTCTCTAAGAGATGTAGAACATTCTCCACAGGCTGAGCCATCCCACTTGTTCCCTCCCTTCCCCCCACTTCAAACCTATTTAAAATATTCACATAAGTACAGCAATAAATCAATCAGTGGAAGACAGGCTTGTTACACAGGCGATGCAAGTCTTAGGTTTGAAGTTGAAGACAATTTCCATATTCAAGATGTTAATGCTTCTTTGCCACCTTCAAGAAGGTGCTACTTATTCTCCTTATTTTGAGAGACAAAGAATATGCTGCAGGAGAGGCCATAAATAGACAAACTAGTGTGGGGAGACTTATTCCAATTAGGAAGTGAGTGAGATTAGAAATGTATAATTTTATTGCATGAGCCCATCTACTACTAAGAGATAAGTCAGAATAAGGGAGTCACTACTGGTTCCTTAAGACCAATTACATAGAAAACCCTTCTATCCCCAAGGCTCCAGTGATTTAATTAAATGCTGAACCCCTCTGGCTTAGGCACCCTCCCACAAGCTCTTTGATTAGAGACCCTATGTTTCTAAAGATCAAGTATTGCCAAAGAAGTTTTGACTTGAGGAGGAAAGTAAGACATGAGTAGAGTGATTAGGTGCCTACATGATGATTTCACGGAAGCATAGCTTTAGAACTGGAAAGGACATAAGGTTATGTCCAAACACCCCTCTCCCCCATTTCAGAGCTGAGAACACTGGGGTAGAGAGGACTGAATTGCTCAAGATTGTACCAGTAATAAGTGATTCAGTCTAAATTGGAACTCTGGTCTTCTTGCTCCAGAAATACTGCCTAGAGGCACCTAGCTGGCACAGTTGATAGAGCACTGGTTTCTATTTGGATTCAGAAAACTGGATTCAGAAAATCTGAGTTCAAATCCAGTTTCTGACACTTACTAGTTATGTGACTCCAGACAAGTGACTTAACCTTTATCTGTCTCAGTTTCCTCAACTGTGAAGTGAGGATCATAATAGCACTTACCTCACAGCATAGTTGTGAAAATCAAAGGAGATAATATTTGTAAAGTGCTTAGTATAGTAGTGGGTGCTTAATAAATGCTTATAACTTGCCTTTTTTTCCCTTCTAAATCCAGACTTCTTTCCATTGCACCAGTTTGAGGAGGAAAAAAATAAGTTTTCTCTCCTACCCAAAAACAAAACAAAATCTCACCTCTTGGCCTATCATTAGAACAGGGGCTTTTAACCTAGGGTGTGTGAATTTAAAAAAATACATATAACTGTGTTTCACTATATTTGGTTTCCTTTGGAATTCAATTTAATTTTATTCATTTAAAAACATTCTGAGGTCTCTATAAAGGCTTTACCAGACAAGCAAAGGGGTCCATAACACAAAAAAAGTTAAGGACTCCTATGTATCATTTATTGGTTAGATATTAAATAATATTAATTAAATTAATGAATTAAATTAATAATTAATTAAATAATAAAAATATTAAATATTTTTTCAAATCTTAAAAAAAGCCTGCTAAAATATAAAATGGTAAAATGTAGAATGTAAGTTACTTGAGGGAAAATATTGTTCCCCTGTTTTCTTTGCCTAAATAAAGGCAAATAGTATGCCAAAAGTAGTGTCAAGCATAGACCTATAAAATAAGTTATTTGTGAATTAACTGCATTACATCGAATTAAAAGGTAAATAGTCTCCCTAGGTTACATAAGGTATGTGAGTCATGGTCTTGAAATTTACTATCCTTCCCATATTCAAGGTGTTAATGCTTCTTTGTCATCTAGAAAGAGCTGCTACTCATTCTCTTCTTTTCCCAAACCAAAAACAAAACAGAATATTCAGAATGAAAGGCCAAAAATAAGGCAAACTACTTAAAAATAAATCATTGAAAATAAGGTGATTAACTTTTCAGTTGCAAAAATGCTCTCCTGATGTCCATGAAGTTATAGGATGGGGTGGTAAGTACATACAAGACAGAAGCACTCATATAACCAAAATCATTAATCTTTGAAATATTGAATTTACCTGAGACAGATACCACCACTACCATACATAAACACCAGATAGAGAATTAGTGAGTTAGATCAGTGGAGAAGAAAGCAGGATCCTCATATAATAGGATATAGTGCTAAAATTTGTTTAGGGAGAGGGAGAAAATGGAAGACAGTTTGTTTCAGCAAGGAACTGTGGGCAAACCCCCAAAACTCTGACCTTAGTTCTCCTTTCTGTGTAAGTCATTCTGTCTCTGTCTCTCTATCTCCTCTTATCAATCCTCACAAGTACAATTAACATATGAAGATGAATCCCATAACAAAATTTGCCTCTTCACTCTCTCTTGAACTTCAGACTTATATTAGTAACTTTCTATTGGACATTTAAAAATCAGTCTTTGAGTATGAAAAGAAATGTACATCCTTTCCCATTCTTCCTATATTGTTGTGGTATGAGATGGTTTACTTTGAAAAAATAAGTCTTATAATTGATGGTAGACAGATATTGTATGACATGATTAGACTGGGAAATAATTCATGTCAAAATAGCAATCTGGCAAATGGTTTTTGTTCACTTCAAACCATAGTACCCCCAAATGACACATGATAAGATTCATATATGTGTCAAGTTAGGATAACACAAATAATGCAGCACATGTAAATAGACCAAACTTTATCTAAATCACCCATTTTGCGACTAAAACAGAGTTCATACGCTTTCTTAATTAGAGAAGGAAATTTAATTTGTTCGATTTATGTTAGTTTTCTACTTGCACTGAAGAAAAAGCTATTTAGAGGATTCACTCTACTGAGAATTTGAATAATTCACGCTATCTTTGACACTTAAATATAAAACATTTAGGAAAATAAAACTAAAGAGAAATAAAACTTTAATTCTTCATCACAGAACCATACATCACATTCTATATTAAGGGTATCTTTGATGAATAGTCCATTTGTCCAAATCTAAGCTAGACTTAGTCAATAGGTTTTCTTTTTCTTTTTAAGAAGCTACTTATTTAAAAAAATAAAAATAAAAAAATACAACCCCCCCCAAAAAAAGAAACTACTTATTTAAAAAACATTTATTCTATCTCCTTCTCATTGTCCCCTCACCAATGAAACCATTACAACAAATATACATAGATCAGGAAACAAATTTCCATATTAGTCATGTAAAAAAATGTATGTCATTCCACATTTTAAATCCATCATCTCTCTGGCAGGAGATGGATAGTATGTTTCATCTTTAGTCCTGACATGGTTTATCATTGCATCGATAAGATTCAAAGATATTCAAAGTTGTTTTTCTCTATAATGCCTTTTATAAATTGTTCTGATTCTGTTGACTCTGTAGCAGTTCACGTAGGTTTTCCAGTTTCATCTGACACTGTCCATTTCATAAATTCTTATGGCACAATAATATTCCATTACATTCATGTACCATAATATGGTTAGTCATCTTATGGGTGGACATCTACTTAGTTTCCTGTTCTTTGCCTCCATGAAAAGAGGTTGTTTAAATATTTTTGTATATATGATTCCTTTTCCTCTTTCCTTGATCTCTTTAGGTTATATTCCTAGCAGAGGCCTGCCATTACACTGTAGAGTTGGGATCTGATTCTAAGTCTCCATATTATAGCTTGGTCCTGCTCAGTACCTAGCCTATGAGTTGGCCACCTCTGACGAAAGTTCCTAATGGTATCATGATAGTAAGTTGATTTGGGATTGAAGGGAGAGTTTTGAAGTAGGTTAGAGCTAGTACAGAAATCCTCTCATCTCTGTTGCAGTTCCTCTCTCTCCCTCCCAATACCACTACTTACCCTGCAGACACCACATTCCATTCTTCAGCTGGCTGTCAACTAATCCCTGATAATTGAGGTCTTGGCTGATAAGGATTTGGGGTTTGGGCCTACCCCAGGTTATTTACATTTGAAAAGGGGACTCTAGAAGACTGAAAAGATTTCACACCTCAGTAGTCTCTGCAGGACTGAGAAGGGGGATGAGAGAGAGAGTAGGAGGAGACTGTCTCTGCTTCTGAGGCACACACTTTTTGACAAGCTATTTCTGAAAGGTGGCCCACTCTTGGCCAAGTCCATCTTGTTTGGGCTTTTGTATGTTTAAATATGATTGAACCTCCGCTGCTCTCCCCCTAGGGGCCATTTGTTCTTTGAACCAATTCCATCTTTCCCCACGTTTGGGCCAAGAGCCCCTGTTGCAGGTTCGAAGCCAGTACATTCTTGACTGATAATTTCAGATGCTAAAATCCTTTCCCCTACCAGGTTGATTAGCCTAAGGGAAGAAGACAGCATTTTTGAATGGACAGCCCCTCCAGGAGCCAAATAATCCTCTCTTATGAAATATTTTCTTAGTTCTTAAGGTTCCAGATAAGATCATTGAAATGATGAACAATTTCAGATGTTGACAGCACAGTGTTAAAGAGATTGGGGGAGGATAGGCAGGTTAAAATTTGTTTGCTGGCTTTGAATATTGTGAGAAGCTGAGAAGTATAATTCCTAACACAAACTGTGTGTGGGAACTGGGAACTGAGTGACATCTTGGTGCATAGCTCCAATATTCAAGTGCTCAGAAGAGAGAGGAAGGCAATTAAGTGACTGTTATGTGCTTTACAAATATTACCTCATTTAATCCTCGCAACAACCTGGTGGGATGGGTGGCATTAGTAGCAACATTTTACATTTGAGGAAACTGAGGCAGAGAAAAGTTATCTGATTTGCCAAGGGTCACACAGCCAGTAAATATCTGAACCTGGATTTGAATTCAGGTCTTCTTGCTTCCAGTCCCCCTGCTCTATCCACTGTGCCACCAAGCTGCCAAGGTCCTTGATCTCATTAATATGGAAGTTCCCTCCAATAGAAACAAACAACAACAACCACTAACTGATTTCACGTTTCCCATGAGCAGTCCTTCTAATGTTTTCAGAGGCTGTCACCCTTTCTCCTGACATCATGAGGACAGGCTATCTCTCGGTTGTCTTGTTCTTACCCTGGGCCTAGGACATCTTTTTCTTTGATTGCAATTTTATGTTTTCCTTGACTTCATTTCTTCTTAGCTTTTTTATCATGTTACAGTCTGCTCATTTGTGTTATCAGGTGGACTGTGGATCAAGCGCTACACTTATGATCAGAAAGACCAGAGTTCAAATTCTATTCCAGATACTTAGTGGCTGTGTAACCCTGGACAAGTCATTTAATTTCTCTCATTCATAATAATGACAATAGTTAGCATTTATATAGCATCTACTGTGTTCTAGGCACTGTGCTCAGCACTTTACAATTATTATAGCATTTGATTCTTACAAGAATCCTTCCAAGTAGCTACTATTACATCCTCATTTTTTTTTTTGCAAGGCAGTCTAGGTTAAGTGACTTACCCAGGGTCACACAGCTAGTGAGTGTCACACATATGAGGCCAGATTTGAACTCAGGTCCTCCTGACTCCAGGGCTGGTGCTCTATCCATGTGCCACTTAGCTGCCCCCATTTTTACAGTTGAGGAAACTGAGGAAAACAGAGTTCAAGTGATGTGTCTCGGGTCATGTCGCTAGTAGTAAATGTAAAGTTCTTTGCAAACTTCAAAATTCTGTAAAAATTATTATTAATATTTAATTCTTCATGGACTATTTTATGTGCTGAAGTAAACCATTTACTTCATTACATTTATAGATAATCATTACTTCAGCTAGATGGTTCAATGGATAGAGTGCCAGTCCTGGAGGCAGGAAGACTCTTCTTCCTGGGTTCAAATCCAGCTTCAGACACTTACTAGCTGTGTGATCCTGGGCAAGTCACTTAAACATATTTACCTCAGTTTCCTCATCTCTAAAATGAGCTGGAAAAGGAAATGACAAACCATTTTAGTATTTTTGCCAAGAAATTCCCAAAAAGGAGACATAAAAAGTCAGACCCAACTGAAGGAAAAAAACTAAAGAACAAAAAAGACTATTGTATTCCACACACATACCGTTATTCAAATTGTTATTAAAAAGATTGCCCTGTATTTCTGGGAGAAGTTTGGATACTTGAAAGAACTTTCTAGTTTCCTAAGGGTAATCCAGTCTTTCATCTTCCTGTTTAATTTTGGGCCACTGTACTTAATTCTGTGGTAGTTTGGTTGTAATAGGGCATTTGGCTTGGAGATAGGAAGACATGAGTTTGAATTCCACTTCAGAAACTTACTAGCTATGTTTCCTTGGGCAACTCATTTTCTCTGTCATTCAGTTTCCTTCTCTTTAAAATGAAAGTGTTGGATTTGACCTCTAAGGTCCTTTCTACCTCTAAATCTATGCTTCTATGACTATTGGCCATTTATACCGATGCTATTGTTAGTGAGGAGAAAGCAGGCAGTTATCAAATGCCTGCTATGTGCCATGTACTGTGCTAAGCACCTTATAAATATCTTATTTGATCCTCACAACAACTCTATGAATGGAAGACATACTATTTGCCTCAGCTACTCGAATATTGCATACCCTCTGAGGAGAGAGGATCTGGATTTGATCCCAAATTCTGCTCCTTATTATCTAAATGTCGTCTGGGAAGTCAATTTCCTCCCTGGGTCCTGATTGCTTCCTCTCTAAAGTGATGAATCACTAAATGACACTGAAGATCTCTTCCAGCTATAAGTCCAAAATATGAAAATAGTCATTGAATTAGATAGGAGTGAATGGATATAAAAGAGTTCATCCTTTCACAATTGCAAGAGAGAGAATAAAAAAGAGAAGGAGAGAATGTAAAGGTACCTTTTCCTCACAGCATTTTATTTTATTACTTTGGTATTACTTGGTATTAAAAGAGTTCTTGTCCTTACCTTTTTAAAAAAGTGTTGTTTTAAGAAAACTTAATGATGCCTTTGATTTTTTTTACATCATAGTCGTTTCTATATCTATTCCCCATCATCAGACTGAACTCACCTTTATAATGTCAAATCAACCCATTGATTTTATATAATAATATATGCAACATCTCCCCATAGTCCCCCACCTCTCTACTGAAAGAAGGGAGATGTCTTTCTGTTTTTCAGGGCAAATTACTCAGAATTCTACTTCATTTTAAATTTATTTTCCTTTATATTGCTGCAGCATTATAATATATATACACACACACATATACACATATGTATCTATATACAACATACACATATTTATATGTTTACATATATAAAATATTTATATATATAGGTTCTACTTTTTTCATTTTCATCAATTCATATAAAATTTCCCATGATTCTCTGAATTCTTCATATTCCTTGTTAGTGGGGTTAGGTGGTGGTGGGGAGAAGGACAGAGCATAGACCCACACTTCTTGTAAACCTAAGGGAGCCAATAACCTTTCATTACATTTATATACCACCATTACTTCAGCCATGCCTGCCCTTATCTTTGAGTGCAAATTTTTGAGTTTTTCTTAATACGGGGACTTGCACATGTTAGGTGTTTAACAAATGCTGACTTGAACTGTGTTGACATTTACAGTTGCGTGTGAGGTGGCAATGAGTTAGTTGTTTCACAGTTCAAAGGGATTCAACTTTATGTTCCAAGTTTGCAGTAAAATTAACCATCAGTCTGAATGTTAACCTTTCTCTTCTCTCCTTAGAAGCTGACCTGATGACCCCTCTGGCTTCCTCCATCTCCTTAGCCTATGGCTTGGCAGGTCTGTTAATTAACAGGACCCAACTGCTTGATTCGCGGCTTCCCTCTTCCCTTCAAAACCATCAGAATATGAATCTGAAAGGGGAGTACTTTCCAAGTTACCTATCTGGCTGAATAGAAGCCTGACAAGTGGTACCTAAGGGAACTGAGGAAGCCTCCAAATACTTCTCGGAAATAATTTCCTTAAGTAGGCACCTGGGCAGCAGGGGGCAAAGAAGTGTCTTCCGGGGCCCTGCCAAGTAAAGCTGCAAAAAAATCCCTCCACTTTTGACCCTTATGTCAGCAGCAATTGACAAAACAAAGGCCAGAGAGGTTAAAGGCTAATTGCTAGAAGGAATGTGGTCTGATGGCCTAGAGCCTTTTAAGGCCCAAATGGGGTAAAATTTGAGTTGGGAGATTAATTGGGTGAAAAGCATTGGTACCTTGACATTCAAAAGGATACCCTCATTAGCAAAATTCACAGGCTTCATGAGTAATGGAAAGCAGAGGTTCAGTTTTAAGTAGGTCACCTCTCTGGACAAAAAAATAATATTAATTCTTTTAGATATTCAAGTAGAGACCATATTATTCCTGTTTATTTCCTTCTTCTTCCTCCTCCTCCTCTTCTTTTCTTCTTCTTCATTGTCTTCTTCTCTCTCTTCCACCATATTTCCCTCTTTTCCTTTTCTTTCTTCCTTTTTTCCTCTGTCTCCATATTTTCTTTCATTTCTTCTTCCTTTCCTTCTTTCCATCCTCTAGTTTTTAGCAAGATTTTCCTTAAATCATTGCCTAAATTTGTATCTCCGCTAGTTCAGGCCATTGCTCCTGATTCTGCCCTCTGGTGCTAAATGCAACAAATCTAGTATCTCCTCCATATAACAACCTTTTATATACTTACAGGAAGCTATCAATTCCTTCCTGAATCTTCTCTTCTCCATGCTAAACACTTCCAGTTCCTATTCTTCACAGATATAAAAGCAGACCTGGGTGATTGGAAAAACACTGATTGCTCATGGGTAGGTAGAACCAATATAACAAAAATGTAAATACCACTTAAATTAATTTATTTATTCACTACTGTATCAAAGTCCAAAGATAATGTGTTATAAAACTATAAAAATAATATCAAAATTCATATGGAGGAACAAAAGGTCAAGAGTAAGAAAAAATAACAAAGGGGAAAGAGAGGGGTCAACCAGTACCAAATCTCAAAGAATACTAAAAAGCAGTGAACGTTAAAATAATTTGGAGAGAAAGAGTGAAAAAGAGAGCGAATGAGAGAGAAAGGGAGAGAGTGTGTGTGTGTGTGTGTGTGTGTGTGTGTGTGTGTGTGTGTGTGTGAGAGAGAGAGACAGAGAGGTTGGTCAGTTTAGGTACACAATATGAAGAATCAAACAAACACAGAAGCATTGTTTGACAGAACCAAAGATCCTATTTGTCAAAAACAGAACCAAAGATCCTATTTGTGAAAAATCTGAAGAGCAAAATGGCAGAAAATTAGGTTTAGGCCAATACCTCACACCAGCATAGATCATCTACAAAGATGGGCTTCAAATGTAAACCAGGCTTAGATATAAAAAGTCACATCGTAAACAAATTATAGGAGCAAATTATCTTTCAGATTTATGTATAAGGAAAGACATAATGACATTTAACAATAGAGGGGATTGCACAAGATAAAATGAACAAATTGAATTATGTAAAATTTGGAAGTTTTTACACAACTAATATAATAAAAATTAGGAGGAAAATAAGAAATTGATTAAAATCTTTTGAACTAGTTTCTCTAATAAAAGTCTCATTTACAAGATATATAAGGAACTAATTCAAATTTATGAGACCTTCTCAAAGACAAAGGATATGAACAAGCAGTTTTTAAAAGAAGAGATTCAAGCTATCAACAATTCTATAAAAAATCTTGCAAACCACTAATAATTAGAGAAATTGAAATTAAGGTTCTACCCTCACACCAATCAGACTGGCAAAGATGACAAAAGAAAGAAAAAATTAAACATGGTGGTGATTCAATGGAAAGGAGGCACACTAGTGTGCTGTTATGGAACTGTGAATTTGTCATCATTTTGGAAATCAGTTTGTGACTGTGCTTAGAAGGTTGCCAAACTATATATACCCTTTGCCTGAGCTATACCACTATTAGACCTACACCCCAAGGAAATCAAAGAAAGCAGAAAATTGTCTATATTTAAAAAATATATTTGTAGCACTTCTTTTCATGATATTCCAAAATTGGAAACTGAGGGGTCAATCTACTGGAAAATGGCTAAACAAATTTTGGTGTACAGATAAACTGTAGTGTTATTATGCCATAAAAATATGATAAAATGGGTAATTTCAGAGGAAAGTAAGAAAAGCTTTACAAACTGATGCAGAGTGAAGTGAACAAAACTAGAACAATTAGTATGATGGTGTTGATATGGGGGGGAACATCTTCAAAAATCTAGAGCTTAGATCAACACAATAATAAAACATATGTCCAAGAGAATGAAGATGATGCTCACCTCTTACTAGAGATGTAATGAGCTTAAAGTGTGCAAAAATATATACATTTGCAAATATGGCTAATGTGGACATTTATTTTTCTAGACTGTGTATTTACATATTATGGAATGTGTTGATTTTAAATTTGTTCATTGGAAGGGGGAAGGCAGAGTTAGTGGGAAGGACAGATCAATCTTTTTTTAAATAGATATTACATGAAAAGATTTTAAAAGAAAGAAAAAAACATGCCAAGTTCCTTCAACTTATCTTCGTATGACATGGACTCAAGGCCTTTCACCATCTTGGTTGCTTTCCTCTGGACATTGTCCAACTTATCAACACCCTTCTGAAATAACGGTGTTCAGAAATGAACATGGTATTTGAGATGAGGTCAGAACTAGATGACCTTTAAGATCCTTTCCAACACTAAATCTGTGATCCTAAGTAGCAGAATCAGGTTTCAAACCCTGACACTCTGACCTCAAATCCAGTGTTCTTTTCACTATGCTGCGATGTGATATAGAACTCATTAGGATCAGTTTGATCTTTTTCCTAACTGTAGTCTCCCAACACAAAGATCAATGGCTGTTATTTTGGGCTGTTGAAAAACACACTTCCAGTTTCTGAACTGTCATTTCATTACATGAAAAGGGGGAGAGGAGAGAGGTGATGCTGAGAGAGATGTTATGGATGGACAGGGTTTCAGTTCATCATGTATGTCTTAATTGGACTGCTTTTCCAAAAGAAGATGATGCCCTGGCTCCTATAAATTAATCCCAGACTATCAGTGGGTGGGGCTTGGTTTTAATCCATCCATAAACATTGATTCGAGGCCAAGTTCTAAGTAGCCTCTTGGCAGATGAGGAGAATTTGGTGCTCAGAATCCACTGAGTGCTTCTCAGACCTTCTATATCCTACACTTCCTTTACTCTTATTGGTCTGAGGGCAGAACTAGTGTCAACAGATGGATTGCAGATATGCAAATTTCTGTTCAATATAAGGAAAACCAAAAACAATAAAAAAAAAAACCTTCCTAATAATGAGAACTATCCCAAATCATAATGGGTTGTTATAGGAAATTGTACATGTTCTACTTCTAGAAGTCTTCAAGGAGAGTCTGGGTGACCACTTATTAGAGATATCCTAGACAGGATTCTGGGTTAAGTATGGTTTGGGTTCCATGATATATAATGAAGATCTTCTAGCTCTGAAATTCTGTAATTATTCTCAGTTCCCCAAAACTAGTCAATTTGGTAGAAATTAGAAGAGGTGGGTGGGTAGGAAAGGTTGAACATTGAAAACATAAACATGAAGATGCTTCAAATCAGAATTAAGATGACATGGAAGAAATTACTCATAATAAAAGAAATATATATCAAAATAACTCTGAGGGTTTACCTTACATCCAGAAAATTGGCAAGGATGAAAAAAAGAGATAGAAATAGTCAAAAAATTATGGGAAAAGTCACACTAATACACTATTTTGTGTGTTTGTTTGTTGCTTCATCTCCTTGTCTCTCCCAAATTAAAAGTGAAGGTACCACTCATGATCCCACAAGTGATTCACCCCTCCTTATATAGCTCTTGGGGGCCTACCATATTGGTGCTAGACTTACTATAGTACCCCAAATGCCTTTAGCAATCCTGCAACTTAGAAGTTCCAAACTCAAGTGATCCATCAGCTTCAACCTCCTCTAGCAGCATGAATTAGAGGTATATATCCCCCTACCTGGCACACATTAACATATTCTTGGAGTTGTGAATTGGTCCAACCATTCTGGGCAGTAATTTGGAATTATACTAAGAAAGTGACCAAAATATTTTTATCCTTTGAATCAAAGATCCTACTGCTAGGCATATACCTCAAGAAAGTCAAAGACAGAAAAGTCCGATATATAATAAACTATTTATAGCACTTTGTAATGACAAAAAAACTAGAAAGAAAATGTCTATTAATTTGAGAACATCTAAATAAACTGTGGCACATGGATATAATGAGACATTATTATGTTCTAAGAAACAATGAATATAAAGAAAGAAAGCTGTATATAGTAAATGCAGAGCAAAAAAAAAAAATGGAACCAGGAAAACATACAAAATGACTGTGACAATGCAAATGGAAAGAATGAAACTGGATGCTTTGTAATTATAATGAATAGATTTGTCCCCAAAGGAGAGAAGAAAGAAAAAAATGAACCCCCTTCCCTTCTTTACTGAGGTGGGGGCCTATATCGCAGAACATTCCACGTACTTACTTGCTATAAGACTTGATACATAGGTATGGGTAAGTTTGGTTGAACTGACTTTTTTGTTTGTGTTCCTTTGCTTTTCTTTTAAAAAGTCTTTGTTATACTGGGTAGCTTTTTGGGTAAGGAGAAGAAAATGAATGAAGGAATGAATTGTAAAGCACTTATGAAGCAGGCACTTCCTATCTATGTACTATTCCTGGATCTAAGCACTAGAAATACAAAGACAAACAAGGCAGTTCTTGCCTTCAATAAACTTATATAAGGGGATAAAATAATACATAAAGGAAATCAAGAAAGGGGAGAGGGGGCCTACCGGCAAGCTCAGTCTGGAAATCTCCAGGGAGTGATGAAGAAGTCTGGTTCCTAGACAGATAAGGAAAAAAACAAAAAACAAAAAAATGAAAAACAAAAAGCAAAAAACAAAACTTCATCTATCAGAGGCCTGGTACTCAGGGGATTTGTTCATGTGGTTCCAGAGGGAGGTGGTGGAGGATTATGGCCAGAATGGAGACAAAATAGTCTAAAAATGATGAAAAAAATGAAATTGATATTTTTTAAATAACACAGAAATATAATTTCACAGGGTACTTCATTCAAGATCAGTAACAATGGATTCAATGAATCAATCATCAAAAATGTATTAAACTCCAACAGTCTAAGACACTGTGTTAAGTATTGTGGGAGATACAAACTGGTATCCTGGTCCCTGCCCTCTGGAAGCTTGATGTAGAGAATTAAAGAACAAGGTGATAGCATCAATAGGAAGCTTCATGGAGGAGGTGGGACTTGAGATGGTCTTTGAAGAATGAGTAAGATTCAGATAAATGGAGAGAATTTCTGCCTTTTAGGCAGCACCTACATGTTATTCTTTTATTTATTTGTTTTGGAGGGGAGGGAGGCAATGGAGATTAAGTGACTTGCCCAGGGTCACACAGTTTAGTAAGTGTCTGAGGCCAGGTTTGACCTCAGGCACTCGACCTCCTTCCTAGTGCTCTATCCCCTATACCACCTAGTTGCCCCATCTCCCTGCTTTCTAAACTCTGTAACCCTTAGCTCAGAGGCATTTTATGATGAACCTGGTTCAGTTGGTAAGTGAACCTATCAGGATCTAATTACTCTACAGATCTTCAGCCATGATAGTCATAGACATGTATTTTAAACATGAAATAAGGCCTATCTGTGAAGTAGTATGAAGAATTGTGTACCAATTAATCAGGTCATCTGAAATAGTTATGGAATACATTAAAATGTAATGGGATACATTAAAAAGTCCTCTTGTAGGACTTGACTTAGCCCTGAAGGAAGTTAGAAATTCTAGGAACAGGAGATTTAAAAGGGAGGACCTTCTAAGTATGCAAATAAATGGAAACAGGAGATGAGATTTGATGTATGGAAAATAACAAGTCAGTCAACTTAACTGGTAAGGTAAATATTATAAGTGTTATTTTACAGATTAAGTGAACTGAGTATCAGAGAGGTTAAGTGCCTTCCTTGTTGACATCCTGCTATTAAATGGTGGAGGACCAGTTCAAACCACAAAGAAGGAAGGCTTCAGACTGGATGTAGGCATCTTTATATGGCCCAGTGCCTCCAACATAACAGCAATAGATGAATAACAACACCTATCTTACAGAGTTGCTATGAGGATCAAATGAAATAATATTTGTAAAAAGCAAAGGTACTTGATACATAACAGGAATGTAATAAATCTTAATCCCTTCTGCTCTTGCCCTTTCAATTTAGTGAAGACCCTAATACTGGTATTCTCCTTTTCCTTTCTTTTCCTTCTCAGTCAATCAATCCATCAACCAATCAATATTTATGAACTCCTACTTTGTCCAAAGACCTTTGCCTTTCTCTGAATATTTTAAAGAACAAAAGCAAAACAAAATGTGTTCAGTCTTCTAATAATAGCTGGCACTGACATTGCTTTTTTAAGGTTTGCAAAGCCTTTAACATTTTGGGCCACATTATAATCCTATATTCATTCATTCATTTGTTCAATGATTATTTATTAAAGCACCCAATTCTGTGTCAAGTATTGTACTAGGTTCTGGGGATACACAGACAAAATTTTAAAAGAAATCACTCTCTGCCTTCAAGGAGCTTACATTCTATGGGGGATGGGGGAGGGAAGCAACCTACACACATATAAATAAATACAAAATATGTAGAAAATAATACAAGGTAATTTTAAGGAGAGGCAGAAGTGTGTGTGTATGAGGTGGGGTGGGGTTGAGGCAGAAATGGGAATGAAGAGAGGCCTCTTATAGGACTTGACTTAGCCCTGAAGGAAGTTAGAGATTCTAAGAACAGGAGATTTAAAAGGGAGGACCTTCTAAGTATGCAAATAAATGGAAACAGGAGATGAGATTTGATGTATGGAAAATAACAAGTCAGTCAACTTAACTGGTAAGGTAAATATTGTAAGTGTTTTTTTACAAATGAAGTGAACTGAGTATCAGAGAGGTTAAGTGCCTTCCTTGTTGACATCCTGCTATTAAATGGTGGAGGACCAGTTCAAACCTAGATTTCTCCACCGCTTCAAGTGGTGCACTCTCTATGCACCACTCTATTACAAACTTACTTCTTCCAACAGGATCAAGAAAACCCACATGATGGGCTGATATTTCAGAAAAGGAATTTCTCCCTTTCTTGTTCCATAAAGCATTGCAATCAAGTGAAAAAGAGAGGTCATCAATGATCTCTTAATTGCTAGATCATAGGACTTTTTCTCAGGTCACATTCTATTTCTCCTCTCTGTAGGACTTAACATGGTTGACCCCATGGGTACTCTTTCCTCCATAAGTTTTCATGGTACCACTCTTTCCTATTTCTCCTATTATCTGTCTGTCAGCTCCTTCTTAATTTTTTGGGCTAAATCAAATCTATTTCTAATCCCATCTATGTTGGGTGGGCCAAGGCTCTTTTCCAAGTTTTCTCTCCTCTCTATTTACCCTCTTTCAGCTATATCACCAACTCCCAAGGGGTCCAATTATTACTTCTATGACTCCCGTATCTCTATTATATTTATTCCTAAACTTTTTTTTCCTTCTCTCTAGCATGTTGGATGTTAGCAATTGGATGTCTTGTGTAACCACATCAAGTTCAACATGTTCAAATAGAACTCATGACAGTGAAAAAGTGTGTTGGACTTAGAGTCAGGAAGACACAGTTCAAAACCTCCCCAAATATTTAGTAGCTGTGTGAACTTAAGCAAGTCATATAACCTCTCTCAGCCTCAGTTTTTCATCTGAAAAGATTGGGATCTATTTATAGGATAATCAGGAGGATCAAATTAGTATCTATAAAGTCAAGTCAAACATTTATTAAGTGATTACTATGTGTCAGAAACTGCGCTAATCTCTGGGAATGAAAATACAAGCAGAAAGACAGTCCTTGTCCACAAGGAATTTAATTAAAGAAGTAGAAGACAACACATAAAAGGATGCTGAATGATAAGGGAGGAAGGAGAAGATACCTAGGCATGGCAGAGAAAGTCAAGAGAATTAGGAGGGGAGTCCAGAGACAAATGAAGACATAGATAACCTAGGTACTTTCCTTAAAAATGGAAATTCTTGGAGGAACCAGCCAAGGAGAAAAAGGATCCACAGAGACAGAATGTTCTTCTAGTGTGAGAAATCCAGGGACAGAGTGAACTTCTAGGGTGAGGAGACTTCTGTAGCATGGTAGAGAAAGCCCAGAGTCAATAATGGTGGCTAAAGAAGAAGAAAATGATCTCCAGATTTTACAATTCACTAAAGCAATATATAAAAGTTAACTCTCATTATGACTTCTCCCTGATCCTTCTCTGCCTTCAAACTTCTCTGCCATTCCTTCAGTCTTCCAGATTCGGATTCACAAACTCAGTCTTCCACTTCCTGATATCTCATTTCTCATAATTAGTCAGTTGCCTAGTCTTATGATTCTATCTCCAATAATCCAATAAATATTTATTAAGTGCCGACTATGTGCCAGGCACTATACTAATTACTGAGGATACAATTAATAAAAAGATAGTGCCTGCCCTCAGGGAGCTTACAATCTAATGGAGGGGGAGAGATAATACACAAAAGGAGGCAGGAAAGTATGGAGTGGTACCCAGAATGGGGAGTTCTGGTTCCATGGGGTTGAAACCAGGTAGAACAGCAGATACAGAGTAGAGTAAGCCTGAAAAGTCCAAAAGTTTCTGCCCTCTGTTAAAAAAAAAAGGCATTGGGAGGAGTCATTCACACAACCACCACCCCTTACCCTGGGACTCTCAGATTCCAGTCTCTCCTCTTCAATCTATCTTCTTTACATTTACAAAATTAATGTTTTAGTAATACTATCTACCTATGTCCTTCACTTGATCAAGAAACTTCATTGACTCCCTATTAGTTCTAGGATCAAATCCCAATGCTTTAGCTTGGCATTTTAAATCCTCTGCAGCCCACCTCCAGTGTACTTTTGGGGGGCTTACTTCACATTATTCCCTTTCATGCACTCTACATTCCAATCATACTGGTGTGCTTGGCAGTTACTTGGCAGTGAATCTCTTGCTTCTGTAACTTTGCCTATTATGTCCCCCCCCCC